>NW_027227799.1:0-92651 GCF_037783145.1 Equus przewalskii | reverse complement strand
ACGGGGTTCTGGCATGTCTGAGAGGTGGTTCCTGCATGCCCGGCAAGTGATTCCGGAGTGTTCGCCAAGTGGTTCTGGCATAGTCGGCAGGTGATTTTGGCATGTCCGGCAGGTGGTTCAGGCGAGTTGAGCAGGTGGTTCCAACGTGCTTGGCAGGTGCTTCCGGCGTCTCCGGCACGTGTTTCTGGCACATCTGACAGGTGGTTCCGGCATGCCCGAAAGGTGATTCCGGTCTGTCCGGTAGGTGGTTCCAGCCTGCACGGCATGTGGTTCTGGTACGTCTCAGAGGTGGTTGCACATGCCCAACAGGTGATTCCGGAATGTCCGCCACATGGTTCTGGCACGTCTGAGAGGTGGTTCCGGCATGCCCGGCAGGTCATCCCAGAGAGTCCTCCAAGTGGTTCTGGCGTACCCGGCAGGTGATTTTGGCGTGTCCGGCAGGTGTTTCTGGCGAGTCGAGCAGGTGGCTCCGGCATGCTCGGGAGGTGCTTCCGGCGTCTCCGGCACGTGGTTCTGGTGTGTCTGAGAGCTGGTTCCGGCATGTCCGGCAGATGATTCCGGAGTGTCCGCCAAGTGGTTCTGGCATACCCGGCTGGTGATTTGGGCATGTCAGGTAGGTGGTTCCGGCGAGTCGAGCAGGTGGCTCCGGCGTGCTCGGCAGGTTGTTCAGACGGGTCTGGCAGGTGTTTTCCGTCTGTTCGGGGTGTGGTTCCAGCATCTCATGCACATGGTTCTGGCACGTCTGAGATGTGGTTCCGGCCGGCCCGACAGGTGTTTCCACAGTGTCCGCCAAGTGGTACTGGCGTAGTTGGCAGGTGATTTTGGCATGACCGGCAGGTGGTTCCAGCAAGCCCGGCAGGTGATTCCGAAGTGTTCCCCAACTGGTTGTGGCGTAGCCGGCAGGTGATTTTTGCGTGTCCGGCAGGTGGTTCTGGCGAGTCGAGCAGGTGGTTCCGGCGTGCTCGGCAGGTGCTTCCGGGGTCATTGGCACGTGGTTCTGGCATATCTGAGAGGTGGTTCCGGCGTGCCCGGCAGGTGATTCCGGAGTGTTCACCAAGTGTTTCCGGCGTAGCCGGCAGGTGATTTTGCATGTCCAGCGGTCGTTCCTGCGGGTCGAGCCGGTGGTTCCGGCGTGTCCGGCAGGTGGTTCCAGTCTGTCCGGCAGGTGGTTCTGTGGTGTCCGGCACGAGGTTCAGTCTGAGAGGCTGTGCCGGCATGCCCCTCACGTGATTCCGGCTTGTCCCCGAAGTGGTGCTGGTGTAGCGGGCAGGTGATTTTGGCGTGTCCGGCAGGTGGTTCAGGCGAGTTGAGCAGGTGGTTGCGACGTGCTCGGCAGGTGCTTCCGGCGTCTCCGGCACGTGTTTCTGGCACATCTGACTGGTGGTTCCGGCATGCCCAAAAGTTGATTCCGGTCTGTCCGGTAGGTGGTTCCGGCGTGCACGGCACGTGGTTCTGGTACGTCTCAGAGGTGGTTGCGTATGCCCAACAGGTGATTCCGGACTGTCCGCCACGTGCTTCTGGCACGTCTGAGAGGTGGTTCCAACATGCCCGGCAGGTCATTTCGGAGAGTCGTCCAAGTGGTTCTGGCGTAGCCCGCAGGTGATTTTGGCGTGTCCGGCAGGTGGTTCCGCCATGCTCGGCAGGTGGTTCAGGCATGGCCGTCACGTGGTTCCAGTCTGTCCAGGACGTGTTTCCAGCTTCTCCGGCAGGTGGTTCTGGTACGTCTGAGAGGTGGTTCCGCCATGGCTGGCAGGTGATCCCGGACTGTCCCCCAGGTGGTTCTGGCATAGCCAGCAGTTGATATTGGCCTGTCCGGCAGGTGGTTCCAGCGAGTCGAACAGGTGGCTCCGGCCTTCTTGGCAGGTGGTTCCGGTCTGTCCGGTAGGTGTTTCCGGCGTGTCTGGCACGTGCTTCCGGCACGTCTGAGAGGTGGTTCCGGCATGCGCGGCAGGTGATTCCGTAGTGTCCGCCAGGTGGTTCTGGCATACCCGGCAGGTGATTTTGGCGTGTCCGGCAGGTGTTTCTGGCGAGTCGAGCAGGTGGCTCCGGCATGCTCGGCAGGTGCTTCCGGCGTCTCCGGCACTTGGTTCTGGTGTGTCTGAGAGCTGGTTCCGGCATGTCCGGCAGATGATTCCGGAGTGTCCGCCAAGTGGTTCTGGCATACCCAGCAGGTGATTTTGGCGTGTCAGGGAGGTGGTACCGGTGAGTCGAGCAGGTGGTTCCGGCGTGCTCAGCAGGTGGTTCAGGCGGTTCTGGCAGGTGGTATCCGTCTGTTCGGGGTGTGGTTCCAGCATCTCATGAACACGTTTCTGGCACGTCTGAGATGTGGTTCCAGCCGGCCCGACAGGTGTTTCCGCAGTGTCCGCCAAGCGGTTCTGGCGTAGTTGGCAGGTGATTTTGGCATGACTGGCAGGTGGTTCCAGCAAGCCTGGCAGGTGATTCCAAAGTGTTCACCAACTGGTTGTGGCGTAGCCGGCAGGTGATTTTTGCGTGATCGGCAGGTGGTTCCGGCGAGTCGAGCAGGTGGTTCCGGCGTGCTCGGCTGGTGCTTCCGGGGTCATTGGCACGGGGTTCTGGCATGTCTGAGAGGTGGTTCCTGCATGCCCGGCAAGTGATTCCGGAGTGTTCGCCAAGTGGTTCTGGCATAGTCGGCAGGTGATTTTGGCATGTCCGGCAGGTGGTTCAGGCGAGTTGAGCAGGTGGTTCCAACGTGCTTGGCAGGTGCTTCCGGCGTCTCCGGCACGTGTTTCTGGCACATCTGACAGGTGGTTCCGGCATGCCCGAAAGGTGATTCCGGTCTGTCCGGTAGGTGGTTCCAGCCTGCACGGCATGTGGTTCTGGTACGTCTCAGAGGTGGTTGCGCATGCCCAACAGGTGATTCCGGAATGTCCGCCACATGGTTCTGGCACGTCTGAGAGGTGGTTCCGGCATGCCCGGCAGGTCATCCCAGAGAGTCCTCCAAGTGGTTCTGGCATAACACGCAGGTGATTTTGGCGTGTCTGGCAGGTTGTTCCGTTGTGCTTGGCAGGTGGTTCAGGCTTGGCCGGCAGGTGGTTCCAGACTGTCCAGGACGTGTTTCCAGCTTCTCCGGCAGGTGGTTCTGGTACATCTGAGAGGTGGTTCCGCCATGGCTGGCAGGTGATCCCGGACCGTCCCACAGGTGGTTCTGGCATAGCCAGCAGTTGATATTGGCCTGTCCGGCAGGTGGTTCCAGCGAGTCGAACAGGTGGCTCCGGCGTGCTCGGCAGGTGGTTCCGGTCTGTCCGGTAGGTGATTCCGGCGTGTCCGGCACGTGCTTCCGGCACGTCTGAGAGGTGGTTCCGGCATGCGCGACAGGTGGTTTTCGGAGTGTCCGCCAGGTGGTTCTGGCGTACCCGGCAGGTGATTTTGGCGTGTCCGGCAGGTGTTTCTGGCGAGTCGAGCAGGTGGCTCCGGCATGCTCGGGAGGTGCTTCCGGCGTCTCCGGCACGTGGTTCTGGTGTGTCTGAGAGCTGGTTCCGGCATGTCCGGCAGATGATTCCGGAGTGTCCGCCAAGTGGTTCTGGCATACCCGGCTGGTGATTTGGGCATGTCAGGTAGGTGGTTCCGGCGAGTCGAGCAGGTGGCTCCGGCGTGCTCGGCAGGTTGTTCAGACGGGTCTGGCAGGTGTTTTCCATCTGTTCGGGGTGTGGTTCCAGCATCTCATGCACATGGTTCTGGCACGTCTGAGATGTGGTTCCGGCCGGCCCGACAGGTGTTTCCACAGTGTCCGCCAAGTGGTACTGGCGTAGTTGGCAGGTGATTTTGGCATGACCGGCAGGTGGTTCCAGCAAGCCCGGCAGGTGATTCCGAAGTGTTCCCCAACTGGTTGTGGCGTAGCCGGCAGGTGATTTTTGCGTGTCCGGCAGGTGGTTCTGGCGAGTCGAGCAGGTGGTTCCGGCGTGCTCGGCAGGTGCTTCCGGGGTCATTGGCACGTGGTTCTGGCATATCTGAGAGGTGGTTCCGGCGTGCCCGGCAGGTGATTCCGGAGTGTTCACCAAGTGTTTCCGGCGTAGCCGGCAGGTGATTTTGCATGTCCAGCGGTCGTTCCTGCGGGTCGAGCCGGTGGTTCCGGCGTGTCCGGCAGGTGGTTCCAGTCTGTCCGGCAGGTGGTTCTGTGGTGTCCGGCACGAGGTTCAGTCTGAGAGGCTGTGCCGGCATGCCCCTCACGTGATTCCGGCTTGTCCCCGAAGTGGTGCTGGTGTAGCGGGCAGGTGATTTTGGCGTGTCCGGCAGGTGGTTCAGGCGAGTTGAGCAGGTGGTTGCGACGTGCTCGGCAGGTGCTTCCGGCGTCTCCGGCACGTGTTTCTGGCACATCTGACTGGTGGTTCCGGCATGCCCGAAAGTTGATTCCGGTCTGTCCGGTAGGTGGTTCCGGCGTGCACGGCACGTGGTTCTGGTACGTCTCAGAGGTGGTTGCGTATGCCCAACGGGTGATTCCGGACTGTCCGCCACGTGCTTCTGGCACGTCTGAGAGGTGGTTCCAACATGCCCGGCAGGTCATTTCGGAGAGTCGTCCAAGTGGTTCTGGCGTAGCCCGCAGGTGATTTTGGCGTGTCCGGCAGGTGGTTCCGCCATGCTCGGCAGGTGGTTCAGGCATGGCCGTCACGTGGTTCCAGTCTGTCCAGGACGTGTTTCCAGCTTCTCCGGCAGGTGGTTCTGGTACGTCTGAGAGGTGGTTCCGCCATGGCTGGCAGGTGATCCCGGACTGTCCCTCAGGTGGTTCTGGCATAGCCAGCAGTTGATATTGGCCTGTCCGGCAGGTGGTTCCAGCGAGTCGAACAGGTGGCTCCGGCCTTCTTGGCAGGTGGTTCCGGTCTGTCCGGTAGGTGTTTCCGGCGTGTCTGGCACGTGCTTCCGGCACGTCTGAGAGGTGGTTCCGGCATGCGCGGCAGGTGATTCCGTAGTGTCCGCCAGGTGGTTCTGGCATACCCGGCAGGTGATTTTGGCGTGTCCGGCAGGTGTTTCTGGCGAGTCGAGCAGGTGGCTCCGGCATGCTCGGCAGGTGCTTCCGGCGTCTCCGGCACTTGGTTCTGGTGTGTCTGAGAGCTGGTTCCGGCATGTCCGGCAGATGATTCCGGAGTGTCCGCCAAGTGGTTCTGGCATACCCAGCAGGTGATTTTGGCGTGTCAGGGAGGTGGTACCGGTGAGTCGAGCAGGTGGTTCCGGCGTGCTCAGCAGGTGGTTCAGGCGGTTCTGGCAGGTGGTATCCGTCTGTTCGGGGTGTGGTTCCAGCATCTCATGAACACGTTTCTGGCACGTCTGAGATGTGGTTCCAGCCGGCCCGACAGGTGTTTCCGCAGTGTCCGCCAAGCGGTTCTGGCGTAGTTGGCAGGTGATTTTGGCATGACTGGCAGGTGGTTCCAGCAAGCCTGGCAGGTGATTCCAAAGTGTTCACCAACTGGTTGTGGCGTAGCCGGCAGGTGATTTTTGCGTGATCGGCAGGTGGTTCCGGCGAGTCGAGCAGGTGGTTCCGGCGTGCTCGGCTGGTGCTTCCGGGGTCATTGGCACGGGGTTCTGGCATGTCTGAGAGGTGGTTCCTGCATGCCCGGCAAGTGATTCCGGAGTGTTCGCCAAGTGGTTCTGGCATAGTCGGCAGGTGATTTTGGCATGTCCGGCAGGTGGTTCAGGCGAGTTGAGCAGGTGGTTCCAACGTGCTTGGCAGGTGCTTCCGGCGTCTCCGGCACGTGTTTCTGGCACATCTGACAGGTGGTTCCGGCATGCCCGAAAGGTGATTCCGGTCTGTCCGGTAGGTGGTTCCAGCCTGCACGGCATGTGGTTCTGGTACGTCTCAGAGGTGGTTGCGCATGCCCAACAGGTGATTCCGGAATGTCCGCCACATGGTTCTGGCACGTCTGAGAGGTGGTTCCGGCATGCCCGGCAGGTCATCCCAGAGAGTCCTCCAAGTGGTTCTGGCATAACACGCAGGTGATTTTGCCGTGTCTGGCAGGTTGTTCCGTTGTGCTTGGCAGGTGGTTCAGGCTTGGCCGGCAGGTGGTTCCAGACTGTCCAGGACGTGTTTCCAGCTTCTCCGGCAGGTGGTTCTGGTACGTCTGAGAGGTGGTTCCGCCATGGCTGGCAGGTGATTCCGGACCGTCCCCCAGGTGGTTCTGGCATAGCCAGCAGTTGATATTGGCCTGTCCGGCAGGTGGTTCCAGCGAGTCGAACAGGTGGCTCCGGCGTGCTCGGCAGGTGGTTCCGGTCTGTCCGGTAGGTGATTCTGGCATGTCTGGCACGTGCTTCCGGCACGTCTGAGAGGTGGTTCCGGCATGCGCGACAGGTGGTTTCGGAGTGTCCGCCAGGTGGTTCTGGCGTACCCGGCAGGTGATTTTGGCGTGTCCGGCAGGTGTTTCTGGCGAGTCGAGCAGGTGGCTCCGGCATGCTCGGGAGGTGCTTCCGGCGTCTCCGGCACGTGGTTCTGGTGTGTCTGAGAGCTGGTTCCGGCATGTCCGGCAGATGATTCCGGAGTGTCCGCCAAGTGGTTCTGGCATACCCGGCTGGTGATTTGGGCATGTCAGGTAGGTGGTTCCGGCGAGTCGAGCAGGTGGCTCCGGCGTGCTCGGCAGGTTGTTCAGACGGGTCTGGCAGGTGTTTTCCGTCTGTTCGGGGTGTGGTTCCAGCATCTCATGCACATGGTTCTGGCACGTCTGAGATGTGGTTCCGGCCGGCCCGACAGGTGTTTCCACAGTGTCCGCCAAGTGGTACTGGCGTAGTTGGCAGGTGATTTTGGCATGACCGGCAGGTGGTTCCAGCAAGCCCGGCAGGTGATTCCGAAGTGTTCCCCAACTGGTTGTGGCGTAGCCGGCAGGTGATTTTTGCGTGTCCGGCAGGTGGTTCTGGCGAGTCGAGCAGGTGGTTCCGGCGTGCTCGGCAGGTGCTTCCGGGGTCATTGGCACGTGGTTCTGGCATATCTGAGAGGTGGTTCCGGCGTGCCCGGCAGGTGATTCCGGAGTGTTCACCAAGTGTTTCCGGCGTAGCCGGCAGGTGATTTTGCATGTCCAGCGGTCGTTCCTGCGGGTCGAGCCGGTGGTTCCGGCGTGTCCGGCAGGTGGTTCCAGTCTGTCCGGCAGGTGGTTCTGTGGTGTCCGGCACGAGGTTCAGTCTGAGAGGCTGTGCCGGCATGCCCCTCACGTGATTCCGGCTTGTCCCCGAAGTGGTGCTGGTGTAGCGGGCAGGTGATTTTGGCGTGTCCGGCAGGTGGTTCAGGCGAGTTGAGCAGGTGGTTGCGACGTGCTCGGCAGGTGCTTCCGGCGTCTCCGGCACGTGTTTCTGGCACATCTGACTGGTGGTTCCGGCATGCCCAAAAGTTGATTCCGGTCTGTCCGGTAGGTGGTTCCGGCGTGCACGGCACGTGGTTCTGGTACGTCTCAGAGGTGGTTGCGTATGCCCAACAGGTGATTCCGGACAGTCCGCCACGTGCTTCTGGCACGTCTGAGAGGTGGTTCCAACATGCCCGGCAGGTCATTTCGGAGAGTCGTCCAAGTGGTTCTGGCGTAGCCCGCAGGTGATTTTGGCGTGTCCGGCAGGTGGTTCCGCCATGCTCGGCAGGTGGTTCAGGCATGGCCGTCACGTGGTTCCAGTCTGTCCAGGACGTGTTTCCAGCTTCTCCGGCAGGTGGTTCTGGTACGTCTGAGAGGTGGTTCCGCCATGGCTGGCAGGTGATCCCGGACTGTCCCCCAGGTGGTTCTGGCATAGCCAGCAGTTGATATTGGCCTGTCCGGCAGGTGGTTCCAGCGAGTCGAACAGGTGGCTCCGGCCTTCTTGGCAGGTGGTTCCGGTCTGTCCGGTAGGTGTTTCCGGCGTGTCTGGCACGTGCTTCCGGCACGTCTGAGAGGTGGTTCCGGCATGCGCGGCAGGTGATTCCGTAGTGTCCGCCAGGTGGTTCTGGCATACCCGGCAGGTGATTTTGGCGTGTCCGGCAGGTGTTTCTGGCGAGTCGAGCAGGTGGCTCCGGCATGCTCGGCAGGTGCTTCCGGCGTCTCCGGCACTTGGTTCTGGTGTGTCTGAGAGCTGGTTCCGGCATGTCCGGCAGATGATTCCGGAGTGTCCGCCAAGTGGTTCTGGCATACCCAGCAGGTGATTTTGGCGTGTCAGGGAGGTGGTACCGGTGAGTCGAGCAGGTGGTTCCGGCGTGCTCAGCAGGTGGTTCAGGCGGTTCTGGCAGGTGGTATCCGTCTGTTCGGGGTGTGGTTCCAGCATCTCATGAACACGTTTCTGGCACGTCTGAGATGTGGTTCCAGCCGGCCCGACAGGTGTTTCCGCAGTGTCCGCCAAGCGGTTCTGGCGTAGTTGGCAGGTGATTTTGGCATGACTGGCAGGTGGTTCCAGCAAGCCTGGCAGGTGATTCCAAAGTGTTCACCAACTGGTTGTGGCGTAGCCGGCAGGTGATTTTTGCGTGATCGGCAGGTGGTTCCGGCGAGTCGAGCAGGTGGTTCCGGCGTGCTCGGCTGGTGCTTCCGGGGTCATTGGCACGGGGTTCTGGCATGTCTGAGAGGTGGTTCCTGCATGCCCGGCAAGTGATTCCGGAGTGTTCGCCAAGTGGTTCTGGCATAGTCGGCAGGTGATTTTGGCATGTCCGGCAGGTGGTTCAGGCGAGTTGAGCAGGTGGTTCCAACGTGCTTGGCAGGTGCTTCCGGCGTCTCCGGCACGTGTTTCTGGCACATCTGACAGGTGGTTCCGGCATGCCCGAAAGGTGATTCCGGTCTGTCCGGTAGGTGGTTCCAGCCTGCACGGCATGTGGTTCTGGTACGTCTCAGAGGTGGTTGCGCATGCCCAACAGGTGATTCCGGAATGTCCGCCACATGGTTCTGGCACGTCTGAGAGGTGGTTCCGGCATGCCCGGCAGGTCATCCCAGGGAGTCCTCCAAGTGGTTCTGGCATAACACGCAGGTGATTTTGGCGTGTCTGGCAGGTTGTTCCGTTGTGCTTGGCAGGTGGTTCAGGCTTGGCCGGCAGGTGGTTCCAGACTGTCCAGGACGTGTTTCCAGCTTCTCCGGCAGGTGGTTCTGGTACATCTGAGAGGTGGCTCCGCCATGGCTGGCAGGTGATCCCCGACCGTCCCACAGGTGGTTCTGGCATAGCCAGCAGTTGATATTGGCCTGTCCGGCAGGTGGTTCCAGCGAGTCGAACAGGTGGCTCCGGCGTGCTCGGCAGGTGGTTCCGGTCTGTCCGGTAGGTGATTCCGGCGTGTCCGGCACGTGCTTCCGGCACGTCTGAGAGGTGGTTCCGGCATGCGCGACAGGTGGTTTTCGAGTGTCCGCCAGGTGGTTCTGGCGTACCCGGCAGGTGATTTTGGCGTGTCCGGCAGGTGTTTCTGGCGAGTCGAGCAGGTGGCTCCGGCATGCTCGGCAGGTGCTTCCGGCGTCTCCGGCACGTGGTTCTGGTGTGTCTGAGAGCTGGTTCCGGCATGTCCGGCAGATGATTCCGGAGTGTCTGCCAAGTGGTTCTGGCATACCCGGCTGGTGATTTGGGCATGTCAGGTAGGTGGTTCCGGCGAGTCGAGCAGGTGGCTCCGGCGTGCTCGGCAGGTTGTTCAGACGGGTCTGGCTGGTGTTTTCCATCTGTTCGGGGTGTGGTTCCAGCATCTCATGCACATGGTTCTGGCACGTCTGAGATGTGGTTCCGGCCGGCCCGACAGGTGTTTCCACAGTGTCCGCCAAGTGGTACTGGCGTAGTTGGCAGGTGATTTTGGCATGACCGGCAGGTGGTTCCAGCAAGCCCGGCAGGTGATTCCGAAGTGTTCCCCAACTGGTTGTGGCGTAGCCGGCAGGTGATTTTTGCGTGTCCGGCAGGTGGTTCTGGCGAGTCGAGCAGGTGGTTCCGGCGTGCTCGGCAGGTGCTTCCGGGGTCATTGGCACGTGGTTCTGGCATATCTGAGAGGTGGTTCCGGCGTGCCCGGCAGGTGATTCCGGAGTGTTCACCAAGTGTTTCCGGCGTAGCCGGCAGGTGATTTTGCATGTCCAGCGGTCGTTCCTGCGGGTCGAGCCGGTGGTTCCGGCGTGTCCGGCAGGTGGTTCCAGTCTGTCCGGCAGGTGGTTCTGTGGTGTCCGGCACGAGGTTCAGTCTGAGAGGCTGTGCCGGCATGCCCCTCACGTGATTCCGGCTTGTCCCCGAAGTGGTGCTGGTGTAGCGGGCAGGTGATTTTGGCGTGTCCGGCAGGTGGTTCAGGCGAGTTGAGCAGGTGGTTGCGACGTGCTCGGCAGGTGCTTCCGGCGTCTCCGGCACGTGTTTCTGGCACATCTGACTGGTGGTTCCGGCATGCCCGAAAGTTGATTCCGGTCTGTCCGGTAGGTGGTTCCGGCGTGCACGGCACGTGGTTCTGGTACGTCTCAGAGGTGGTTGCGTATGCCCAACGGGTGATTCCGGACTGTCCGCCACGTGCTTCTGGCACGTCTGAGAGGTGGTTCCAACATGCCCGGCAGGTCATTTCGGAGAGTCGTCCAAGTGGTTCTGGCGTAGCCCGCAGGTGATTTTGGCGTGTCCGGCAGGTGGTTCCGCCATGCTCGGCAGGTGGTTCAGGCATGGCCGTCACGTGGTTCCAGTCTGTCCAGGACGTGTTTCCAGCTTCTCCGGCAGGTGGTTCTGGTACGTCTGAGAGGTGGTTCCGCCATGGCTGGCAGGTGATCCCGGACTGTCCCTCAGGTGGTTCTGGCATAGCCAGCAGTTGATATTGGCCTGTCCGGCAGGTGGTTCCAGCGAGTCGAACAGGTGGCTCCAGCCTTCTTGGCAGGTGGTTCCGGTCTGTCCGGTAGGTGTTTCCGGCGTGTCTGGCACGTGCTTCCGGCACGTCTGAGAGGTGGTTCCGGCATGCGCGGCAGGTGATTCCGTAGTGTCCGCCAGGTGGTTCTGGCATACCCGGCAGGTGATTTTGGCGTGTCCGGCAGGTGTTCTGGCGAGTCGAGCAGGTGGCTCCGGCATGCTCGGCAGGTGCTTCCGGCGTCTCCGGCACTTGGTTCTGGTGTGTCTGAGAGCTGGTTCCGGCATGTCCGGCAGATGATTCCGGAGTGTCCGCCAAGTGGTTCTGGCATACCCAGCAGGTGATTTTGGCGTGTCAGGGAGGTGGTACCGGTGAGTCGAGCAGGTGGTTCCGGCGTGCTCAGCAGGTGGTTCAGGCGGTTCTGGCAGGTGGTATCCGTCTGTTCGGGGTGTGGTTCCAGCATCTCATGAACACGTTTCTGGCACGTCTGAGATGTGGTTCCAGCCGGCCCGACAGGTGTTTCCGCAGTGTCCGCCAAGCGGTTCTGGCGTAGTTGGCAGGTGATTTTGGCATGACTGGCAGGTGGTTCCAGCAAGCCTGGCAGGTGATTCCAAAGTGTTCACCAACTGGTTGTGGCGTAGCCGGCAGGTGATTTTTGCGTGATCGGCAGGTGGTTCCGGCGAGTCGAGCAGGTGGTTCCGGCGTGCTCGGCTGGTGCTTCCGGGGTCATTGGCACGGGGTTCTGGCATGTCTGAGAGGTGGTTCCTGCATGCCCGGCAAGTGATTCCGGAGTGTTCGCCAAGTGGTTCTGGCATAGTCGGCAGGTGATTTTGGCATGTCCGGCAGGTGGTTCAGGCGAGTTGAGCAGGTGGTTCCAACGTGCTTGGCAGGTGCTTCCGGCGTCTCCGGCACGTGTTTCTGGCACATCTGACAGGTGGTTCCGGCATGCCCGAAAGGTGATTCCGGTCTGTCCGGTAGGTGGTTCCAGCCTGCACGGCATGTGGTTCTGGTACGTCTCAGAGGTGGTTGCGCATGCCCAACAGGTGATTCCGGAATGTCCGCCACATGGTTCTGGCACGTCTGAGAGGTGGTTCCGGCATGCCCGGCAGGTCATCCCAGAGAGTCCTCCAAGTGGTTCTGGCATAACACGCAGGTGATTTTGCCGTGTCTGGCAGGTTGTTCCGTTGTGCTTGGCAGGTGGTTCAGGCTTGGCCGGCAGGTGGTTCCAGACTGTCCAGGACGTGTTTCCAGCTTCTCCGGCAGGTGGTTCTGGTACGTCTGAGAGGTGGTTCCGCCATGGCTGGCAGGTGATTCCGGACCGTCCCCCAGGTGGTTCTGGCATAGCCAGCAGTTGATATTGGCCTGTCCGGCAGGTGGTTCCAGCGAGTCGAACAGGTGGCTCCGGCGTGCTCGGCAGGTGGTTCCGGTCTGTCCTGTAGGTGATTCTGGCATGTCTGGCACGTTCTTCCGGGACGTCTGAGAGGTGGTTCCGGCATGCGCGACAGGTGGTTTCGGAGTGTCCGCCAGGTGGTTCTGGCGTACCCGGCAGGTGATTTTGGCGTGTCCGGCAGGTGTTTCTGGCGAGTCGAGCAGGTGGCTCCGGCATGCTCGGGAGGTGCTTCCGGCGTCTCCGGCACGTGGTTCTGGTGTGTCTGAGAGCTGGTTCCGGCATGTCCGGCAGATGATTCCGGAGTGTCCGCCAAGTGGTTCTGGCATACCCGGCTGGTGATTTGGGCATGTCAGGTAGGTGGTTCCGGCGAGTCGAGCAGGTGGCTCCGGCGTGCTCGGCAGGTTGTTCAGACGGGTCTGGCAGGTGTTTTCCATCTGTTCGGGGTGTGGTTCCAGCATCTCATGCACATGGTTCTGGCACGTCTGAGATGTGGTTCCGGCCGGCCCGACAGGTGTTTCCACAGTGTCCGCCAAGTTGTACTGGCGTAGTTGGCAGGTGATTTTGGCATGACCGGCAGGTGGTTCCAGCAAGCCCGGCAGGTGATTCCGAAGTGTTCCCCAACTGGTTGTGGCGTAGCCGGCAGGTGATTTTTGCGTGTCCGGCAGGTGGTTCTGGCGAGTCGAGCAGGTGGTTCCGGCGTGCTCGGCAGGTGCTTCCGGGGTCATTGGCACGTGGTTCTGGCATATCTGAGAGGTGGTTCCGGCGTGCCCGGCAGGTGATTCCGGAGTGTTCACCAAGTGTTTCCGGCGTAGCCGGCAGGTGATTTTGCATGTCCAGCGGTCGTTCCTGCGGGTCGAGCCGGTGGTTCCGGCGTGTCCGGCAGGTGGTTCCAGTCTGTCCGGCAGGTGGTTCTGTGGTGTCCGGCACGAGGTTCAGTCTGAGAGGCTGTGCCGGCATGCCCCTCACGTGATTCCGGCTTGTCCCCGAAGTGGTGCTGGTGTAGCGGGCAGGTGATTTTGGCGTGTCCGGCAGGTGGTTCAGGCGAGTTGAGCAGGTGGTTGCGACGTGCTCGGCAGGTGCTTCCGGCGTCTCCGGCACGTGTTTCTGGCACATCTGACTGGTGGTTCCGGCATGCCCAAAAGTTGATTCCGGTCTGTCCGGCAGGTGGTTCCAGCGAGTCGAACAGGTGGCTCCGGCCTTCTTGGCAGGGGGTTCCGGTCTGTCCGGTAGGTGTTTCCGGCGTGTCTGGCACGTGCTTCCGGCACGTCTGACAGGTCGTTCCGGCATGTGCGGCAGGTGATTCCGTAGTGTCCGCCAGGTGGTTCTGGCATACCCGGCAGGTGATTTTGGCTTGTCCGGCAGGTGTTTCTGGCGAGTCGAGCAGGTGGCTCCGGCATGCTCGGCAGGTGCTTCCGGTGTCTCCGGCACTTGGTTCTGGTGTGTCTGAGAGCTGGTTCCGGCATGTCCGGCAGATGATTCCGGAGTGTCCGCCAAGTGGTTCTGGCATACCCAGCAGGTGATTTTGGTGTGTCAGGGAGGTGGTACCGGTGAGTCGAGCAGGTGGTTCCGGCGTGCTCAGCAGGTGGTTCAGGCGGTTCTGGCAGGTGGTATCCGTCTGTTCGGGGTGTGGTTCCAGCATCTCATGAACACGTTTCTGGCACGTCTGAGATGTGGTTCCGACCGGCCCGACAGGTGTTTCCACAGTGTCCGCCAAGTGGTCCTGGCGTAGTTGGCAGGTGATTTTGGCATGACCGGCAGGTGGTTCCAGCAAGCCCGGCAGGTGATTCCGAAGTGTTCCCCAACTGGTTGTGGCGTAGCCGGCAGGTGATTTTTGCGTGTCCGGCAGGTGGTTCTGGCGAGTCGAGCAGGTGGTTCCGGCGTGCTCGGCAGGTGCTTCCGGGGTCATTGGCACGTGGTTCTGGCATATCTGAGAGGTGGTTCCGGCGTGCCCGGCAGGTGATTCCGGAGTGTTCACCAAGTGTTTCCGGCGTAGCCGGCAGGTGATTTTGCATGTCCAGCGGTCGTTCCTGCGGGTCGAGCCGGTGGTTCCGGCGTGTCCGGCAGGTGGTTCCAGTCTGTCCGGCAGGTGGTTCTGTGGTGTCCGGCACGAGGTTCAGTCTGAGAGGCTGTGCCGGCATGCCCCTCACGTGATTCCGGCTTGTCCCCGAAGTGGTGCTGGTGTAGCGGGCAGGTGATTTTGGCGTGTCCGGCAGGTGGTTCAGGCGAGTTGAGCAGGTGGTTGCGAC
The DNA here is from genome assembly GCF_037783145.1 of Equus przewalskii. Taxonomy (NCBI): domain Eukaryota; kingdom Metazoa; phylum Chordata; class Mammalia; order Perissodactyla; family Equidae; genus Equus; species Equus przewalskii. The sequence continues at coordinate 78,301 of NW_027227799.1, read as the reverse complement.
GTGCTCGGCAGGTGCTTCCGGCGTCTCCGGCACGTGTTTCTGGCACATCTGACTGGTGGTTCCGGCATGCCCAAAAGTTGATTCCGGTCTGTCCGGTAGGTGGTTCCGGCGTGCACGGCACGTGGTTCTGGTACGTCTCAGAGTTGGTTGCGTATGCCCAACGGGTGATTCCGGACTGTCCGCCACGTGCTTCTGGCACGTCTGAGAGGTGGTTCCAACATGCCCGGCAGGTCATTTCGGAGAGTCGACCAAGTGGTTCTGGCGTAGCCCGCAGGTGATTTTGGCGTGTCCGGCAGGTGGTTCCTCCGTGCTCGGCAGGTGGTTCAGGCATGGCCGTCACGTGGTTCCAGTCTGTCCAGGACGTGTTTCCAGCTTCTCCGGCAGGTGGTTCTGGTACGTCTGAGAGGTGGTTCCGCCATGGCTGGCAGGTGATCCCGGACTGTCCCCCAGGTGGTTCTGGCATAGCCAGCAGTTGATATTGGCCTGTCCGGCAGGTGGTTCCAGCGAGTCGAACAGGTGGCTCCGGCCTTCTTGGCAGGTGGTTCCGGTCTGTCCGGTAGGTGTTTCCGGCGTGTCCGGCACGTGCTTCCGGCACGTCTGAGAGGTGGTTCCGGCATGCGCGGCAGGTGATTCCGGAGTGTCTGCCAGGTGGTTCTGGCGTACCCGGCAGGTGATTTTGGTGTGTCCGGCAGGTGTTTCTGGCGAGTCGAGCAGGTGGCTCCGGCATGCTCGGAAGGTGCTTCCGGCGTCTCCGGCACTTGGTTCTGGTGTGTCTGAGAGCTGGTTCCGGCATGTCCGGCAGATGATTCCGGAGTGTCCGCCAAGTGGTTCTGGCATACCCAGCAGGTGATTTTGGCGTGTCAGGGTTGTGGTACCGGTGAGTCGAGCAGGTGGTTCCGGCGTGGTCAGCAGGTGGTTCAGGCGGTTCTGGCAGGTGGTATCCGTCTGTTCGGGGTGTGGTTCCAGCATCTCATGAACACGTTTCTGGCACGTCTGAGATGTGGTTCCAGCCGGCCCGACAGGTGTTTCCGCAGTGTCCGCCAAGCGGTTATGGCGTAGTTGGCAGGTGATTTTGGCATGACTGGCAGGTGGTTCCAGCAAGCCTGGCAGGTGATTCCAAAGTGTTCACCAACTGGTTGTGGCGTAGCCGGCAGGTGATTTTTGCGTGATCGGCAGGTGGTTCCGGCGAGTCGAGCAGGTGGTTCCGGCGTGCTCGGCTGGTGCTTCCGGGGTCATTGGCACGGGGTTCTGGCATGTCTGAGAGGTGGTTCCTGCATGCCCGGCAAGTGATTCCGGAGTGTTCGCCAAGTGGTTCTGGCATAGACGGCAGGTGATTTTGGCATGTCCGGCAGGTGGTTCAGGCGAGTTGAGCAGGTGGTTCCAACGTGCTTGGCAGGTGCTTCCGGCGTCTCCGGCACGTGTTTCTGGCACATCTGACAGGTGGTTCCGGCATGCCCGAAAGGTGATTCCGGTCTGTCCGGTAGGTGGTTCCAGCCTGCACGGCATGTGGTTCTGGTACGTCTCAGAGGTGGTTGCGCATGCCCAACAGGTGATTCCGGACTGTCCGCCACATGGTTCTGGCACGTCTGAGAGGTGGTTCCGGCATGCCCGGCAGGTCATCCCAGAGAGTCCTCCAAGTGGTTCTGGCATAACACGCAGGTGATTTTGGCGTGTCTGGCAGGTTGTTCCGTTGTGCTTGGCAGGTGGTTCTGGCGAGTCGAGCAGGTGGTTCCAACGTGCTTGGCAGGTGCTTCCGGCGTCTCCACCACGTGCTTCTGGCACGTCTGAGAGGTGGTTCCAACATGCCCGGCAGGTCATTTCGGAGAGTCTTCCGAGTGGTTCTGGCGTAGCCTGCAGGTTGTTTTGGCGTGTCCGGCAGGTGGTTCAGGCATGGCCGTCAGGTGGTTCCAGTCTGTCCAGGACGTGTTTCCAGCTTCTCCGGCAGGTGGTTCTGGTACGTCTGTGAGGTGGTTCCGCCATGGCTGGCAGGTGATCCCGGACTGTCCCCCAGGTGGTTCTGCCATAGCCAGCAGTTGATATTGGCCTGTCCGGCAGGTGGTTCCAGCGAGTAGAACAGGTGGCTCCGGCGTTCTTGGCAGGTGGTTCCGGACTGTCCGGTAGGTGTTTCCGGCGTGTCTGGCACGTGCTTCCGGCATGTCTGAGAGGTGGTTCCTGCATGCCCGGCAAGTGATTCCGGAGTGTTCGCCAAGTGGTTCTGGCATAGTCGGCAGGTGATTTTGGCATGTCCGGCAGGTGGTTCAGGCGAGTTGAGCAGGTGGTTCCAACGTGCTTGGCAGGTGCTTCCGGCGTCTCCGGCACGTGTTTCTGGCACATCTGACAGGTGGTTCCGGCATGCCCGAAAGGTGATTCCGGTCTGTCCGGTAGGTGGTTCCAGCCTGCACGGCATGTGGTTCTGGTACGTCTCAGAGGTGGTTGCGCATGCCCAACAGGTGATTCCGGAATGTCCGCCACATGGTTCTGGCACGTCTGAGAGGTGGTTCCGGCATGCCCGGCAGGTCATCCCAGGGAGTCCTCCAAGTGGTTCTGGCATAACACGCAGGTGATTTTGGCGTGTCTGGCAGGTTGTTCCGTTGTGCTTGGCAGGTGGTTCAGGCTTGGCCGGCAGGTGGTTCCAGACTGTCCAGGACGTGTTTCCAGCTTCTCCGGCAGGTGGTTCTGGTACATCTGAGAGGTGGCTCCGCCATGGCTGGCAGGTGATCCCCGAACGTCCCACAGGTGGTTCTGGCATAGCCAGCAGTTGATATTGGCCTGTCCGGCAGGTGGTTCCAGCGAGTCGAACAGGTGGCTCCGGCGTGCTCGGCAGGTGGTTCCGGTCTGTCCGGTAGGTGATTCCGGCGTGTCCGGCACGTGCTTCCGGCACGTCTGAGAGGTGGTTCCGGCATGCGCGACAGGTGGTTTTCGAGTGTCCGCCAGGTGGTTCTGGCGTACCCGGCAGGTGATTTTGGCGTGTCCGGCAGGTGTTTCTGGCGAGTCGAGCAGGTGGCTCCGGCATGCTCGGCAGGTGCTTCCGGCGTCTCCGGCACGTGGTTCTGGTGTGTCTGAGAGCTGGTTCCGGCATGTCCGGCAGATGATTCCGGAGTGTCTGCCAAGTGGTTCTGGCATACCCGGCTGGTGATTTGGGCATGTCAGGTAGGTGGTTCCGGCGAGTCGAGCAGGTGGCTCCGGCGTGCTCGGCAGGTTGTTCAGACGGGTCTGGCTGGTGTTTTCCATCTGTTCGGGGTGTGGTTCCAGCATCTCATGCACATGGTTCTGGCACGTCTGAGATGTGGTTCCGGCCGGCCCGACAGGTGTTTCCACAGTGTCCGCCAAGTGGTACTGGCGTAGTTGGCAGGTGATTTTGGCATGACCGGCAGGTGGTTCCAGCAAGCCCGGCAGGTGATTCCGAAGTGTTCCCCAACTGGTTGTGGCGTAGCCGGCAGGTGATTTTTGCGTGTCCGGCAGGTGGTTCTGGCGAGTCGAGCAGGTGGTTCCGGCGTGCTCGGCAGGTGCTTCCGGGGTCATTGGCACGTGGTTCTGGCATATCTGAGAGGTGGTTCCGGCGTGCCCGGCAGGTGATTCCGGAGTGTTCACCAAGTGTTTCCGGCGTAGCCGGCAGGTGATTTTGCATGTCCAGCGGTCGTTCCTGCGGGTCGAGCCGGTGGTTCCGGCGTGTCCGGCAGGTGGTTCCAGTCTGTCCGGCAGGTGGTTCTGTGGTGTCCGGCACGAGGTTCAGTCTGAGAGGCTGTGCCGGCATGCCCCTCACGTGATTCCGGCTTGTCCCCGAAGTGGTGCTGGTGTAGCGGGCAGGTGATTTTGGCGTGTCCGGCAGGTGGTTCAGGCGAGTTGAGCAGGTGGTTGCGACGTGCTCGGCAGGTGCTTCCGGCGTCTCCGGCACGTGTTTCTGGCACATCTGACTGGTGGTTCCGGCATGCCCGAAAGTTGATTCCGGTCTGTCCGGTAGGTCGTTCCGGCGTGCACGGCACGTGGTTCTGGTACGTCTCAGAGGTGGTTGCGTATGCCCAACGGGTGATTCCGGACTGTCCGCCACGTGCTTCTGGCACGTCTGAGAGGTGGTTCCAACATGCCCGGCAGGTCATTTCGGAGAGTCGTCCAAGTGGTTCTGGCGTAGCCCGCAGGTGATTTTGGCGTGTCCGGCAGGTGGTTCCGCCATGCTCGGCAGGTGGTTCAGGCATGGCCGTCACGTGGTTCCAGTCTGTCCAGGACGTGTTTCCAGCTTCTCCGGCAGGTGGTTCTGGTACGTCTGAGAGGTGGTTCCGCCATGGCTGGCAGGTGATCCCGGACTGTCCCTCAGGTGGTTCTGGCATAGCCAGCAGTTGATATTGGCCTGTCCGGCAGGTGGTTCCAGCGAGTCGAACAGGTGGCTCCAGCCTTCTTGGCAGGTGGTTCCGGTCTGTCCGGTAGGTGTTTCCGGCGTGTCTGGCACGTGCTTCCGGCACGTCTGAGAGGTGGTTCCGGCATGCGCGGCAGGTGATTCCGTAGTGTCCGCCAGGTGGTTCTGGCATACCCGGCAGGTGATTTTGGCGTGTCCGGCAGGTGTTCTGGCGAGTCGAGCAGGTGGCTCCGGCATGCTCGGCAGGTGCTTCCGGCGTCTCCGGCACTTGGTTCTGGTGTGTCTGAGAGCTGGTTCCGGCATGTCCGGCAGATTATTCCGGAGTGTCCGCCAAGTGGTTCTGGCATACCCAGCAGGTGATTTTGGCGTGTCAGGGAGGTGGTACCGGTGAGTCGAGCAGGTGGTTCCGGCGTGCTCAGCAGGTGGTTCAGGCGGTTCTGGCAGGTGGTATCCGTCTGTTCGGGGTGTGGTTCCAGCATCTCATGAACACGTTTCTGGCACGTCTGAGATGTGGTTCCAGCCGGCCCGACAGGTGTTTCCGCAGTGTCCGCCAAGCGGTTCTGGCGTAGTTGGCAGGTGATTTTGGCATGACTGGCAGGTGGTTCCAGCAAGCCTGGCAGGTGATTCCAAAGTGTTCACCAACTGGTTGTGGCGTAGCCGGCAGGTGATTTTTGCGTGATCGGCAGGTGGTTCCGGCGAGTCGAGCAGGTGGTTCCGGCGTGCTCGGCTGGTGCTTCCGGGGTCATTGGCACGGGGTTCTGGCATGTCTGAGAGGTGGTTCCTGCATGCCCGGCAAGTGATTCCGGAGTGTTCGCCAAGTGGTTCTGGCATAGTCGGCAGGTGATTTTGGCATGTCCGGCAGGTGGTTCAGGCGAGTTGAGCAGGTGGTTCCAACGTGCTTGGCAGGTGCTTCCGGCGTCTCCGGCACGTGTTTCTGGCACATCTGACAGGTGGTTCCGGCATGCCCGAAAGGTGATTCCGGTCTGTCCGGTAGGTGGTTCCAGCCTGCACGGCATGTGGTTCTGGTACGTCTCAGAGGTGGTTGCGCATGCCCAACAGGTGATTCCGGAATGTCCGCCACATGGTTCTGGCACGTCTGAGAGGTGGTTCCGGCATGCCCGGCAGGTCATCCCAGAGAGTCCTCCAAGTGGTTCTGGCATAACACGCAGGTGATTTTGGCGTGTCTGGCAGGTTGTTCCGTTGTGCTTGGCAGGTGGTTCAGGCTTGGCCGGCAGGTGGTTCCAGACTGTCCAGGACGTGTTTCCAGCTTCTCCGGCAGGTGGTTCTGGTACGTCTGAGAGGTGGTTCCGCCATGGCTGGCAGGTGATTCCGGACCGTCCCCCAGGTGGTTCTGGCATAGCCAGCAGTTGATATTGGCCTGTCCGGCAGGTGGTTCCAGCGAGTCGAACAGGTGGCTCCGGCGTGCTCGGCAGGTGGTTCCGGTCTGTCCTGTAGGTGATTCTGGCATGTCTGGCACGTTCTTCCGGGACGTCTGAGAGGTGGTTCCGGCATGCGCGACAGGTGGTTTCGGAGTGTCCGCCAGGTGGTTCTGGCGTACCCGGCAGGTGATTTTGGCGTGTCCGGCAGGTGTTTCTGGCGAGTCGAGCAGGTGGCTCCGGCATGCTCGGGAGGTGCTTCCGGCGTCTCCGGCACGTGGTTCTGGTGTGTCTGAGAGCTGGTTCCGGCATGTCCGGCAGATGATTCCGGAGTGTCCGCCAAGTGGTTCTGGCATACCCGGCTGGTGATTTGGGCATGTCAGGTAGGTGGTTCCGGCGAGTTGAGCAGGTGGCTCCGGCGTGCTCGGCAGGTTGTTCAGACGGGTCTGGCAGGTGTTTTCCATCTGTTCGGGGTGTGGTTCCAGCATCTCATGCACATGGTTCTGGCACGTCTGAGATGTGGTTCCGGCCGGCCCGACAGGTGTTTCCACAGTGTCCGCCAAGTTGTACTGGCGTAGTTGGCAGGTGATTTTGGCATGACCGGCAGGTGGTTCCAGCAAGCCCGGCAGGTGATTCCGAAGTGTTCCCCAACTGGTTGTGGCGTAGCCGGCAGGTGATTTTTGCGTGTCCGGCAGGTGGTTCTGGCGAGTCGAGCAGGTGGTTCCGGCGTGATCGGCAGGTGCTTCCGGGGTCATTGGCACGTGGTTCTGGCATATCTGAGAGGTGGTTCCGGCGTGCCCGGCAGGTGATTCCGGAGTGTTCACCAAGTGTTTCCGGCGTAGCCGGCAGGTGATTTTGCATGTCCAGCGGTCGTTCCTGCGGGTCGAGCCGGTGGTTCCGGCGTGTCCGGCAGGTGGTTCCAGTCTGTCCGGCAGGTGGTTCTGTGGTGTCCGGCACGAGGTTCAGTCTGAGAGGCTGTGCCGGCATGCCCCTCACGTGATTCCGGCTTGTCACCGAAGTGGTGCTGGTGTAGCGGGCAGGTGATTTTGGCGTGTCCGGCAGGTGGTTCAGGCGAGTTGAGCAGGTGGTTGCGACGTGCTCGGCAGGTGCTTCCGGCGTCTCCGGCACGTGTTTCTGGCACATCTGACTGGTGGTTCCGGCATGCCCAAAAGTTGATTCCGGTCTGTCCGGTAGGTGGTTCCGGCGTGCACGGCACGTGGTTCTGGTACGTCTCAGAGTTGGTTGCGTATGCCCAACGGGTGATTCCGGACTGTCCGCCACGTGCTTCTGGCACGTCTGAGAGGTGGTTCCAACATGCCCGGCAGGTCATTTCGGAGAGTCGACCAAGTGGTTCTGGCGTAGCCCGCAGGTGATTTTGGCGTGTCCGGCAGGTGGTTCCTCCGTGCTCGGCAGGTGGTTCAGGCATGGCCGTCACGTGGTTCCAGTCTGTCCAGGACGTGTTTCCAGCTTCTCCGGCAGGTGGTTCTGGTACGTCTGAGAGGTGGTTCCGCCATGGCTGGCAGGTGATCCCGGACTGTCCCCCAGGTGGTTCTGGCATAGCCAGCAGTTGATATTGGCCTGTCCGGCAGGTGGTTCCAGCGAGTCGAACAGGTGGCTCCGGCCTTCTTGGCAGGTGGTTCCGGTCTGTCCGGTAGGTGTTTCCGGCGTGTCCGGCACGTGCTTCCGGCACGTCTGAGAGGTGGTTCCGGCATGCGCGGCAGGTGATTCCGGAGTGTCTGCCAGGTGGTTCTGGCGTACCCGGCAGGTGATTTTGGTGTGTCCGGCAGGTGTTTCTGGCGAGTCGAGCAGGTGGCTCCGGCATGCTCGGAAGGTGCTTCCGGCGTCTCCGGCACTTGGTTCTGGTGTGTCTGAGAGCTGGTTCCGGCATGTCCGGCAGATGATTCCGGAGTGTCCGCCAAGTGGTTCTGGCATACCCAGCAGGTGATTTTGGCGTGTCAGGGAGGTGGTACCGGTGAGTCGAGCAGGTGGTTCCGGCGTGGTCAGCAGGTGGTTCAGGCGGTTCTGGCAGGTGGTATCCGTCTGTTCGGGGTGTGGTTCCAGCATCTCATGAACACGTTTCTGGCACGTCTGAGATGTGGTTCCAGCCGGCCCGACAGGTGTTTCCGCAGTGTCCGCCAAGCGGTTATGGCGTAGTTGGCAGGTGATTTTGGCATGACTGGCAGGTGGTTCCAGCAAGCCTGGCAGGTGATTCCAAAGTGTTCACCAACTGGTTGTGGCGTAGCCGGCAGGTGATTTTTGCGTGATCGGCAGGTGGTTCCGGCGAGTCGAGCAGGTGGTTCCGGCGTGCTCGGCTGGTGCTTCCGGGGTCATTGGCACGGGGTTCTGGCATGTCTGAGAGGTGGTTCCTGCATGCCCGGCAAGTGATTCCGGAGTGTTCGCCAAGTGGTTCTGGCATAGACGGCAGGTGATTTTGGCATGTCCGGCAGGTGGTTCAGGCGAGTTGAGCAGGTGGTTCCAACGTGCTTGGCAGGTGCTTCCGGCGTCTCCGGCACGTGTTTCTGGCACATCTGACAGGTGGTTCCGGCATGCCCGAAAGGTGATTCCGGTCTGTCCGGTAGGTGGTTCCAGCCTGCACGGCATGTGGTTCTGGTACGTCTCAGAGGTGGTTGCGCATGCCCAACAGGTGATTCCGGACTGTCCGCCACATGGTTCTGGCACGTCTGAGAGGTGGTTCCGGCATGCCCGGCAGGTCATCCCAGAGAGTCCTCCAAGTGGTTCTGGCATAACACGCAGGTGATTTTGGCGTGTCTGGCAGGTTGTTCCGTTGTGCTTGGCAGGTGGTTCTGGCGAGTCGAGCAGGTGGTTCCAACGTGCTTGGCAGGTGCTTCCGGCGTCTCCACCACGTGCTTCTGGCACGTCTGAGAGGTGGTTCCAACATGCCCGGCAGGTCATTTCGGAGAGTCTTCCGAGTGGTTCTGGCGTAGCCTGCAGGTTGTTTTGGCGTGTCCGGCAGGTGGTTGAGGCATGGCCGTCAGGTGGTTCCAGTCTGTCCAGGACGTGTTTCCAGCTTCTCCGGCAGGTGGTTCTGGTACGTCTGTGAGGTGGTTCCGCCATGGCTGGCAGGTGATCCCGGACTGTCCCCCAGGTGGTTCTGCCATAGCCAGCAGTTGATATTGGCCTGTCCGGCAGGTGGTTCCAGCGAGTCGAACAGGTGGCTCCGGCGTTCTTGGCAGGTGGTTCCGGACTGTCCGGTAGGTGTTTCCGGCGTGTCTGGCACGTGCTTCCGGCATGTCTGAGAGGTGGTTCCTGCATGCCCGGCAAGTGATTCCGGAGTGTTCGCCAAGTGGTTCTGGCATAGTCGGCAGGTGATTTTGGCATATCCGGCAGGTGGTTCAGGCGAGTTGAGCAGGTGGTTCCAACGTGCTTGGCAGGTGCTTCCGGCGTCTCCGGCACGTGTTTCTGGCACATCTGACAGGTGGTTCCGGCATGCCCGAAAGGTGATTCCGGTCTGTCCGGTAGGTGGTTCCAGCCTGCACGGCATGTGGTTCTGGTACGTCTAAGAGGTGGTTGCGCATGCCCAACAGGTGATTCCGGACTGTCCGCCACATGGTTCTGGCACGTCTGAGAGGTGGTTCCGGCATGCCCGGCAGGTCATCCCAGAGAGTCCTCCAAGTGGTTCTGGCATAACACGCAGGTGATTTTGGCGTGTCTGGCAGGTTGTTCCGTTGTGCTTGGCAGGTGGTTCAGGCTTGGCCGGCAGGTGGTTCCAGACTGTCCAGGACGTGTTTCCAGCTTCTCCGGCAGGTGGTTCTGAGACGTCTGAGAGGTGGTTCCGCCATGGCTGGCAGGTGATTCCGGACCGTCCCCAGTTGGTTCTGGCATAGCCAGCAGTTAATATTGGCCTGTCCGTCAGGTGGTTCCAGCGAGTCGAGCAGGTGGCTCCGGCGTGCTCGGCAGGTTGTTCAGACGGGTCTGGCAGGTGTTTTCCGTCTGTTCGGGGTGTGGTTCCAGCATCTCATGCACATGGTTCTGGCACGTCTGAGATGTGGTTCCGGCCGGCCCGACAGGTGTTTCCACAGTGTCCGCCAAGTGGTACTCTCGTAGTTGGCAGGTGATTTTGGCATGACCGGCAGGTGGTTCCAGCAAGCCCGGCAGGTGATTCCGAAGTGTTCCCCAACTGGTTGTGGTGTAGCCGGCAGGTGATTTCTGCATGTCCGGCAGCTGGTTCTGGCGAGTCGAGCAGGTGGTTCCGGCGTGCTCGGCAGGTGCTTCCGGGGTCATTGGCACGTGGTTCTGGCATATCTGAGAGGTGGTTCCGGCATGCCAGGCAGGTGATTCCGGAGTGCTCGCCAAGTGTTTCCGGCGTAGCCGGCAGGTGATTTTGCATGTCCAGCGGTCGATCCGGCCGGTCGAGCCGGTCGTTCCGGCGTGTCCGGCAGGTGGTTCCGGTCTGTCCGGCAGGTGGTTCTGTGGTGTCCGGCACGACGTTCACTCTGAGAGGCTGTGCCGGCATGCCCCTCACTTGATTCCGGCTTGTCCCCGAAGTGGTGCTGGTGTAGCGGGCAGGTGATTTTGGCGTGTCCGGCAGGTGGTTCAGGCGAGTTGAGCAGGTGGTTGCGACCTGCTCGGCAGGTGCTTCCAGCGTCTCCGGCACGTATTTCTGGCACATCTGACTGGTGGTTCCGGCATGCCCAAAAGTTGATTCCGGTCTGTCCGGTAGGTGGTTCCGGCGTGCACAGCACGTGGTTCTGGTACGTCTCAGAGGTGGTTGAGTATGCCCAACAGGTGATTCCGAACTGTCCGCCACGTGCTTCTGGCACGTCTGAGAGGTGGTTCCAACATGCCCGGCAGGTCACTTCGGAGAGTCGTCCGAGTGGTTCTGGCGTAGCCCGCAGGTGATTTTGGCGTGTCCGGCAGGTGGTTCAGGCACGGCAGTCACGTGGTTCCAGTCTGTCCAGGACGTGTCTCCAGCTTCTCTGGCAGGTGGTTCTGGTACGTCTGAGAGGTGGTTCCGCCATGGCTGGCAGGTGATCCCGGACTGTCCCCCAGGTGGTTCTGGCATAGCCAGCAGTTGATATTGGCCTGTCCGGCAGGTGGTTCCAGCGAGTCGAACAGGTGGCTCCGGCATTCTTGGCAGGTGTTTGCGGTCTGTCCGGAAGGTGTTTCCGGCGTGTCTGGCACGTGCTTCCGGCACGTCTGAGAGGTGGTTCCAGCATTCGCGGCAGGTGATTCCGTAGTGTCCGCCAGGTGGTTCTGGCATACCCGGCAGTTGATTTTGGTGTGTCCGGCAGGTGTTTCTGGCGAGTCGAGCAGGTGGCTCCGGCGTGCTCGGCAGGTGCTTCCTGGGTCATTGGCACGTGGTTCTGGCATATCTGAGAGGTGGTTCCTGCATGCCCGGCAAGTGATTCCGGACTGTCCGCCACGTGCTTCTGGCACGTCTGAGAGGTGGTTCCAACATGCCCGGCAGGTCATTTCGGAGAGTCGTCCAAGTGGTTCTGGCGTAGCCCGCAGGTGATTTTGGCGTGTCAGGGAGGTGGTACCGGTGAGTCGAGCAGGTGGTTCCGGCGTGCTCAGCAGGTGGTTCAGGCGGTTCTGGCAGGTGGTATCCGTCTGTTCGGGGTGTGGTTCCAGCATCTCATGAACACGTTTCTGGCACGTCTGAGATGTGGTTCCAGCCGGCCCGACAGGTGTTTCCGCAGTGTCCGCCAAGCGGTTCTGGCGTAGTTGGCAGGTGATTTTGGCATGACTGGCAGGTGGTTCCAGCAAGCCTGGCAGGTGATTCCAAAGTGTTCACCAACTGGTTGTGGCGTAGCCGGCAGGTGATTTTTGCATGATTGGCAGGTGGTTCTGGCGAGTCGAGCAGGTGGTTCCGGTGTGCTCGGCTGGTGCTTCCGGGGTCATTGGCACGGGGTTCTGGCATGTCTGAGAGGTGGTTCCTGCATGCCCGGCAAGTGATTCCGGAGTGTTCGCCAAGTGGTTCTGGCATAGTCGGCAGGTGATTTTGGCATGTCCGGCAGGTGGTTCCGGCGAGTTGAGCCGGTGGTTCCAACGTGCTTGGCAGGTGCTTCCGGCGTCTCCGGCACGTGTTTCTGGCACCTCTGACAGGTGGTTCCGGCATGCCCGAAAGGTGATTCCTGTCTGTCCGGTAGGTGGTTCCAGCGTGCACGGCATGTGGTTCAGGTACGTCTCAGAGGTGGTTGCGCATGCCCAACAGGTGATTCCGGACTGTCCGCCACATGGTTCTGGCACGTCTTAGAGGTGGTTCCGGCATGCCCGGCAGGTCATCCCAGAGAGTCCTCCAAGTGGTTCTGGCATAACACGCAGGTGATTTTGGCGTGTCTGGCAGGTTGTTACGTTGTGCTTGGCAGGGGGTTCAGGCTTGGCCGGCAGGTGTTTCCAGACTGTCCAGGACGTGTTTCCAGCTTCTCCGGCAGGTGGTTCTGGTACGTCTGAGAGGTGGTTCCGCCATGGCTGGCAGGTGATTCAGGACCGTCCCCCAGGTGGTTCTGGCATAGCCAGCAGTTGATATTGGCCTGTCCGGCAGGTGGTTCCAGCGAGTCGAACAGGTGGCTCCGGCGTGCTCGGCAGGTGGTTCCGGTCTGTCCGGTAGGTGATTCCGGCGTGTCCGGCACGTGCTTCCGGCACGTCTGAGAGGTGGTTCCGGCATGCGCGACAGGTGATTTCGGAGTGTCCGCCAGGTGGTTCTGGCGTACCCGGCAGGTGATTTTGGCGTGTCCGGCAGGTGTTTCTGGCGAGTCGAGCAGGTGGCTCCGGCATGCTCGGCAGGTGCTTCCGGCGTCTCCGGCACGTGGTTCTCGTGTGTCTCAGAGCTGGTTCCGGCATGTCCGGCAGATGATTCCGGAGTGTCCGCCAAGTGGTTCTGGCATACCCGGCTGGTGATTTGGGCATGTCAGCTAGGTGGTTCCGGCGAGTCGAGCAGGTGGCTCCGGCGTGCTCGGCAGGTTGTTCAGACGGGTCTGGCAGGTGTTTTCCGTCTGTTCGGGGTGTGGTTCCAGCATCTCATGCACATGGTTCTGGCACGTCTGAGATGTGGTTAAGGCCAGCCCGACAGGTGTTTCCACAGTGTCCGCCAAGTGGTACTGGCGTAGTTGGCAGGTGATTTTGGCATGACCGGCAGGTGGTTCCAGCAAGCCCGGCAGGTGATTCCAAAGTGTTCCCCAACTGGTTGTGGCGTAGCCGGCAGGTGATTTTTGCGTGTCCGGCAGGTGGTTCTGGCGAGTCGAGCAGGTGGTTCCGGCGTGCTCGGCAGTTGCTTCCGGGGTCATTGGCACGTGGTTCTGGCATATCTGAGAGGTGGTTCCGGCATGCCCGGCAGGTGATTCCGGAGTGTTCGCCAAGTGTTTCCGGCGTAGCCGGCAGGTGATTTTGCATGTCCAGCGGTCGTTCCGGCAGGTCGAGCCGGTGGTTCCGGCGTGTCCGGCAGGTGGTTCCGGTCTGTCCGGCAGGTGGTTCTGTGGTGTCCGGCACGAGGTTCAGTCTGAGAGGCTGTGCCGGCATGCCCCTCACGTGATTCCGGCTTGTCCCCGAAGTGGTGCTGGTGTAGCGGGCAGGTGATTTTGGCGTGTCCGGCAGGTGGTTCAGGCGAGTTGAGCTGGTGGTTGCGACGTGCTCGGCAGGTGCTTCCGGCGTCTCCGGCACGTGTTTCTGGCACATCTGACTGGTGGTTCCGGCATGCCCAAAAGTTGATTCCGGTCTGTCCGGTAGGTGGTTCCGGCGTGCACGGCACGTGGTTCTGGTACGTGTCAGAGGTGGTTGCGTATGCCCAACAGGTGATTCCGGACTGTCCGCCACGTGCTTCTGGCACGTCTGAGAGGTGGTTCCAACATGCCCGGCAGGTCATTTCGGAGAGTCGTCCAAGTGGTTCTGGCGTAGCCCGCAGGTGATTTTGGCGTGTCAGGGAGGTGGTACCGGTGAGTCGAGCAGGTGGTTCCGGCGTGCTCAGCAGGTGGTTCAGGCGGTTCTGGCAGGTGGTATCCGTCTGTTCGGGGTGTGGTTCCAGCATCTCATGAACACGTTTCTGGCACGTCTGAGATGTGGTTCCAGCCGGCCCGACAGGTGTTTCCGCAGTGTCCGCCAAGCGGTTCTGGCGTAGTTGGCAGGTGATTTTGGCATGACTGGCAGGTGGTTCCAGCAAGCCTGGAAGGTGATTCCAAAGTGTTCACCAACTGGTTGTGGCGTAGCCGGCAGGTGATTTTTGCATGATTGGCAGGTGGTTCTGGCGAGTCGAGCAGGTGGTTCCGGTGTGCTCGGCTGGTGCTTCCGGGGTCATTGGCACGGGGTTCTGGCATGTCTGAGAGGTGGTTCCTGCATGCCCGGCAAGTGATTCCGGAGTGTTCGCCAAGTGGTTCTGGCATAGTCGGCAGGTGATTTTGGCATGTCCGGCAGGTGGTTCCGGCGAGTTGAGCCGGTGGTTCCAACGTGCTTGGCAGGTGCTTCCGGCGTCTCCGGCACGTGTTTCTGGCACCTCTGACAGGTGGTTCCGGCATGCCCGAAAGGTGATTCCTGTCTGTCCGGTAGGTGGTTCCAGCGTGCACGGCATGTGGTTCAGGTACGTCTCAGAGGTGGTTGCGCATGCCCAACAGGTGATTCCGGACTGTCCGCCACATGGTTCTGGCACGTCTTAGAGGTGGTTCCGGCATGCCCGGCAGGTCATCCCAGAGAGTCCTCCAAGTGGTTCTGGCATAACACGCAGGTGATTTTGGCGTGTCTGGCAGGTTGTTACGTTGTGCTTGGCAGGGGGTTCAGGCTTGGCCGGCAGGTGTTTCCAGACTGTCCAGGACGTGTTTCCAGCTTCTCCGGCAGGTGGTTCTGGTACGTCTGAGAGGTGGTTCCGCCATGGCTGGCAGGTGATTCAGGACCGTCCCCCAGGTGGTTCTGGCATAGCCAGCAGTTGATATTGGCCTGTCCGGCAGGTGGTTCCAGCGAGTCGAACAGGTGGCTCCGGCGTGCTCGGCAGGTGGTTCCGGTCTGTCCGGTAGGTGATTCCGGCGTGTCCGGCACGTGCTTCCGGCACGTCTGAGAGGTGGTTCCGGCATGCGCGGCAGGTGATTTCGGAGTGTCCGCCAGGTGGTTCTGGCGTACCCGGCAGGTGATTTTGGCGTGTCAGGGAGGTGGTACCGGTGAGTCGAGCAGGTGGTTCCGGCGTGCTCAGCAGGTGGTTCAGGCGGTTCTGGCAGGTGGTATCCGTCTGTTCGGGGTGTGGTTCCAGCATCTCATGCACATGGTTCTGGCACGTCTGAGATGTGGTTAAGGCCGGCCCGACAGGTGTTTCCACAGTGTCCGCCAAGTGGTACTGGCGTAGTTGGCAGGTGATTTTGGCATGACCGGCAGGTGGTTCCAGCAAGCCCGGCAGGTGATTCTAAAGTGTTCCCCAACTGGTTGTGGCGTAGCCGGCAGGTGATTTTTGCGTGTCCGGCAGGTGGTTCTGGCGAGTCGAGCAGGTGGTTCCGGCGTGCTCGGCAGGTGCTTCCGGGGTCATTGGCACGTGGTTCTGGCATATCTGAGAGGTGGTTCCGGCATGCCCGGCAGGTGATTCCGGAGTGTTCGCCAAGTGTTTCCGGCGTAGCCGGCAGGTGATTTTGCATGTCCAGCGGTCGTTCCGGCAGGTCGAGCCGGTGGTTCCGGCGTGTCCGGCAGGTGGTTCCGGTCTGTCCGGCAGGTGGTTCTGTGGTGTCCGGCACGAGGTTCAGTCTGAGAGGCTGTGCCGGCATGCCCCTCACGTGATTCCGGCTTGTCCCCGAAGTGGTGCTGGTGTAGCGGGCAGGTGATTTTGGCGTGTCCGGCAGGTGGTTCAGGCGAGTTGAGCTGGTGGTTGCGACGTGCTCGGCAGGTGCTTCCGGCGTCTCCGGCACGTGTTTCTGGCACATCTGACTGGTGGTTCCGGCATGCCCAAAAGTTGATTCCGGTCTGTCCGGTAGGTGGTTCCGGCGTGCACGGCACGTGGTTCTGGTACGTGTCAGAGGTGGTTGCGTATGCCCAACAGGTGATTCCGGACTGTCCGCCACGTGCTTCTGGCACGTCTGAGAGGTGGTTCCAGCATGCCCGGCAGGTCATTTCGGAGAGTCGTCCAAGTGGTTCTGGCGTAGCCCGCAGGTGATTTTGGCGTGTCAGGGAGGTGGTACCGGTGAGTCGAGCAGGTGGTTCCGGCGTGCTCAGCAGGTGGTTCAGGCGGTTCTGGCAGGTGGTATCCGTCTGTTCGGGGTGTGGTTCCAGCATCTCATGAACACGTTTCTGGCACGTCTGAGATGTGGTTCCAGCCGGCCCGACAGGTGTTTCCGCAGTGTCCGCCAAGCGGTTCTGGCGTAGTTGGCAGGTGATTTTGGCATGACCGGCAGGTGGTTCCAGCAAGCCTGGCAGGTGATTCCAAAGTGTTCACCAACTGGTTGTGGCGTAGCCGGCAGGTGATTTTTGCATGATCGGCAGGTGGTTCTGGCGAGTCGAGCAGGTGGTTCCGGTGTGCTCGGCTGGTGCTTCCGGGGTCATTGGCACGGGGTTCTGGCATGTCTGAGAGGTGGTTCCTGCATGCCCGGCAAGTGATTCCGGAGTGTTCGCCAAGTGGTTCTGGCATAGTCGGCAGGTGATTTTGGCATGTCCGGCAGGTGGTTCCGGCGATTTGAGCCGGTGGTTCCAACGTGCTTGGCAGGTGCTTCCGGCGTCTCCGGCACGTGTTTCTGGCACATCTGACAGGTGGTTCCGGCATGCCTGAAAGGTGATTCCGGTCTGTCCGGTAGGTGGTTCCAGCCGGCACGGCATGTGGTTCTGGTACGTCTCAGAGGTGGTTGCGCATGCCCAACAGGTGATTCCGGACTGTCCGCCACATGGTTCTGGCACGTCTTAGAGGTGGTTCCGGCATGCCCGGCAGGTCATCCCAGAGAGTCCTCCAAGTGGTTCTGGCATAACACGCAGGTGATTTTGGCGTGTCTGGCAGGTTGTTCCGTTGTGCTTGGCAGGTGGTTCAGGCTTGGCCGGCAGGTGGTTCCAGACTGTCCAGGACGTGTTTCCAGCTTGTCCGGCAGGTGGTTCTGGTACGTCTGAGAGGTGGTTCCGCCATGGCTGGCAGGTGATTCCGGACCGTCCCCCAGGTGGTTCTGGCATAGCCAGCAGTTGATATTGGCCTGTCCGGCAGGTGGTTCCAGCAAGTCCAACAGGTGATTCCGGCGTGTCCGGCACGTGCTTCCGGCACTTCTGAGAGGTGGTTCCGGCATGCGCGACAGGTGATTTCGGAGTGTCCGCCAGGTGGTTCTGGAGTACCCGGCAGGTGATTTTGGCGTGTCCGTCAGGTGTTTCTGGCGAGTCGAGCAGGTGGCTCCGGCATGCTCGGCAGGTGCTTCCGGCGTCTCCGGCACGTGGTTCTGGTGTGTCTGAGAGCTGGTTCCGGCATGTCCGGCAGATGATTCCGGAGTGTCCGCCAAGTGGTTCTGGCATACCCGGCTGGTGATTTGGGCATGTCAGGTAGGTGGCTCCGGCGTGCTCGGCAGGTTGTTCAGACGGGTCTGGCAGGTGTTTTCCGTCTGTTCGGGGTGTGGTTCCAGCATCTCATGCACATGGTTCTGACACGTCTGTGATGTGGTTCCAACCGGCCCGACAGGTGTTTCCACAGTGTCCGCCAAGTGGTACTGGCGTAGTTGGCAGGTGATTTTGGCATGACCGGCAGGTGGTTCCAGCAAGCCCGGCAGGTGATTCCGAAGTGTTCCCCAACTGGTTGTGGCGTAGCCGGCAGGTGATTTTTGCGTGTCCGGCAGGTGGTACTGGCGAGTCGAGCAGGTGGTTCCGGCGTGCTCGGCAGTTGCTTCCGGGGTCATTGGCACGTGGTTCTGGCATATCTGAGAGGTGGTTCCGGCATGCCCGGCAGTTGATTCCAGAGTGTTCGCCAAGTGTTTCCGGCGTAGCCGGCAGGTGATTTTGCATGTCCAGCGGTCGTTCCGGCAGGTCGAGCCGGTGGTTCCGGCGTGTCCGGCAGGTGGTACCGGTCTGTCCGGCAGGTGGTTCTGTGGTGTCCGGCACGAGGTTCAGTCTGAGAGGCTGTGCCGGCATGCCCCTCACGTGATTCCGGCTTGTCCCCGAAGTGGTGCTGGTGTAGCGGGCAGGTGATTTTGGCGTGTCCGGCAGGTGGTTCAGGCGAGTTGAGCAGGTGGTTGCGACGTGCTCGGCAGGTGTTTCCGGCGTCTCCGGCACGTGTTTCTGGCACATCTGACTGGTGGTTCCGGCATGCCCAAAAGTTGATTCGGGTCAGTCCGGTAGGTGGTTCCGGCGTGCACGGCACGTGGTTCTGGTACGTGTCAGAGGTGGTTGCGTATGCCCAACAGGTGATTCCGGACTGTCCGCCACGTGCTTCTGGCACGTCTGAGAGGTGGTTCCAACATGCCCGGCAGGTCATTTCGGAGAGTCGTCCAAGTGGTTCTGGCGTAGAGCGCAGGTGATTTTGGCGTGTCCGGCAGGTGGTTCCGCCGTGCTCGGCAGGTGGTTCAGGCATGTCCGCCACGTGGTTCCAGTCTGTCCAGGACGTGTTTCCAGCTTCTCCGGCAGGTGGTTCTGGTACGTATGAGAGGTGGTTCCGCCATGGCTGACAGGTGATCCCGGACTGTCCCCCAGGTGGTTCTGGCATAGCCAGCAGTTGATATTGGCCTGTCCGGCAGGTGGTTCCAGCGAGTCGAACAGGTGGCTCCGGCGTTCTTGGCAGGTGGTTCCGGTCTGTCCGGTAGATGTTTCCGGCGTGTCTGGCACGTGCTTCCGGCACGTCTGAGAGGTGGTTCCGTCATTCGCAGCAGGTGATTCCGGAGTGTCCGCCAGGTGGTTCTGGCGTACCCGGCAGGTGATTTTGGCGTGTCCGGCAGGTGTTTCTGGCGAGTCGAGCAGGTGGCTCCGGCATGCTCGGCAGGTGCTTCCGGCGTCCCCGGCACTTGGTTCTGGTGTGTCTGAGAGCTGGTTCCGGCATGTCCGGCAGATGATTCCGGAGTGTCCGCCAAGTGTTTCTGGCATACCCAGCAGATGATTTTGGCGTGTCAGGGAGGTGGTACCGGTGAGTCGAGCAGGTGGTTCCGGCGTGCTCAGCAGGTGGTTCAGGCGGTTCTGGCAGGTGGTATCCGTCTGTTCGGGGTGTGGTTCCAGCATCTCATGAACCCGTTTCTGGCACGTCTGAGATGTGGTTCCAGCCGGCCCGACAGGTGTTTCCGCAATGTCCGCCAAGCGGTTCTGGCGTAGTTGGCAGGTGACTTGGGCATGACTGGCAGGTGGTTCCAGCAAGACTGGCAGGTGATTCCAAAGTGTTCACCAACTGGTTGTGGCGTAGCCGGCAGGTGATTTTTGCGTGATCGGCAGGTGGTTCGGGCGAGTCGAGCAGGTGGTTCCGGCGTGCTCGGCTGGTGCTTCCGGGGTCATTGGCACGGGGTTCTGGCATGTCTGAGAGGTGGTTCCTGCATGCCCGGCAAGTGATTCCGGAGTGTTCGCCAAGTGGTTCTGGCATAGTCGGCAGGTGATTTTGGCATGTCCGGCAGGTGGTTCAGGCGAGTTGAGCAGGTGGTTCCAACGTGCTTGGCAGGTGCTTCCGGCGTCTCCGGCACGTGTTTCTGGCACATCTGACAGGTGGTTCCGGCATGCCCGAAAGGTGATTCCGGTCTGTCCGGTAGGTGGTTCCAGCCTGCACGGCATGTGGTTCTGGTACGTCTCAGAGGTGGTTGCGCATGCCCAACAGGTGATTCCGGACTGTCCACCACATGGTTCTGGCACGTCTGAGAGGTGGTTCCGGCATGCCCGGCAGGTCATCCCAGAGAGTCCTCCAAGTGGTTCTGGCATAACACGCAGGTGATTTTGGCGTGTCTGGCAGGTTGTTCCGTTGTGCTTGGCAGGTGGTTCAGGCTTGGCCGGCAGGTGGTTCCAGACTGTCCAGGACGTGTTTCCAGCTTCTCCGGCAGGTGGTTCTGGTCCGTCTGAGAGGTGGTTCCGCCATGGCTGACAGGTGATTCCGGACCGTCCCCAAGGTGGTTCTGGCATAGCCAGCAGTTGATATTGGCCTGTCCGGTAGGTAGTTCCAGCGAGTCGAACAGGTGGCTCCGGCGTGCTCGGCAGGTGGTTCCGGTCTGTCCGGTAGGTGATTCCGTCGTGTCCGGCACGTGCTTCCGGCACTTCTGAGAGGTGGTTCCGGCATGCAGGGCAGGTGGTTTCGGAGTGTCCGCCAGGTGGTTCTGGCGTACCCGGCAGGTGATTTTGTCGTGTCCGGCAGGTGTTTCGGGCGAGTCGAGCAGGTGGCTCCGGCATGCTCGGCAGGTGCTTCCGGGGTCTCCGGCACGTGGTTCTGGTGTGTCTGAGAGCTGGTTCCGGCATGTCCGTCAGATGATTCCGGAGTGTCCGCCAAGTGGTTCTGGCATACCCGGCTGGTGATTTGGGCATGTCATGTAGGTGGCTCCGGCGTGCTCGGCTGGTTGTTCAGACGGGTCTGGCAGGTGTTTTCCGTCTGTTCGGGGTGTGGTTCCAGCATCTCATGCACATGGTTCTGGCACGTCTGAGATGTGGTTCCGGCCGGCCCGACAGGTGTTTCCACAGTGTCCGCCAAGTGGTACTGGCGTAGTTGGCAGGTGATATTGGCATGACCGGCAGGTGGTTCCAGCAATCCCGGCAGGTGATTCCGAAGTGTTCCCCAACTGGTTGTGGCGTAGCCGGCAGGTGATTTTTGCGTGTCCGGCACGTGGTTCTGGCGAGTCGAGCAGGTGGTTCCGGCGTGCTCGGCAGGTGCTTCCGGGGTCATTGGCACGTGGTTCTGGCATATCTGAGAGGTGGTTCCGGCATGCCCGGCAGGTGATTCCGGAGTGTTCGCCAAGTTTTTCCGGCATATCCGGCAGGTGATTTTGCATGACCAGCGGTCGTTCCGGCGGGTCGAGCCGGTGGTTCCGGCGTGTCCGGCAGGTGGTTCCGGTCTGTCCGGGAGGTGGTTCTGTGGTGTCCGGCACGAGGTTCAGTCTGAGAGGCTGTGCCGGCATGCCCCTCACGTGATTCCGGCTTGTCCCCGAAGTGGTGCTGGTGTAGCGGGCAGGTGATTTTGGCGTGTCCGGCAGGTGGTTCAGGCGAGTTGAGCAGGTGCTTGCGACGTGCTCGGCAGGTGCTTCCGGCGTCTCCGGCACGTGTTTCTGGCACATCTGACTGGTGGTTCCGGCATGCCCAAAAGTTGATTCCGGTCTGTCCGGTAGGTGGTTCCGGCGTGCACAGCACGTGGTTCTGGTACGTGTCAGAGGTGGTTGCGTATGCCCAACAGGTGATTCCGGACTGTCCGCCACGTGCTTCTGGCACGTCTGAGAGGTGGTTCCACCATGCCCGGCAGGTCATTTCGGAGAGTCGTGCAAGTGGTTCTGGCGTAGCCCGCAGGTGATTTTGGCGTGTCCGGCAGGTGGTTCCGCCGTGCTCGGCAGGTGGTTCAGGCATGGCCGTCACGTGTTTCCAGTCTGTCCAGGACGTGTTTCCAGCTTCTCCGGCAGGTGGTTCTGGCACGTCTGAGAGGTGGTTCCGCCATGGCTGACAGGTGATCCCGGACTGTCCCCCAGGTGGTTCTGGCATAGCCAGCAGTTGATATTGGCCTGTCCGGCAGGTGGTTCCAGCGAGTCGAACAGGTGGCTCCGGCGTGCTCGGCTGGTGGTTCCGGTCTGTCCTGTAGGTGTTTCCGGCGTGCCTGGCACATGCTTCCGGCACGTCTGAGAGGTGGTTCCGGCATGCGCGGCAGGTGATTCCGTAGTTTCCGCCAGGTGGTTCTGGCGTACCCGGCAGGTGATTTTGGCGTGTCCGGCAGGTGTTCCTGGCGAGTCGAGCAGGTGGCTCCGTCATGCTCGGCAGGTGCTTCCGGCGTCTCCGGCACTTGGTTCTGGTGTGTCTGAGAGCTGGTTCCGGCATGTCTGACAGATGATTCCGGAGTGTCCGCCAAGTGGTTCTGGCATACCCAGCAGGTGATTTTGGCATGTCAGGAAGGTGGTTCCGACGAGTCGAGCAGGTGGCTCCGGCGTGTTTGGCAGGTTGTTCAGACGGGTCTGGCAGTTGTTTTCCGTCTGTTCGGGGTGTGGTTCCAGCATCTCATGCACAGGGTTCTGGCACGTCTGAGATGTGGTTCCGACCAGCCCGACAGGTGTTTCCACAGTGTCCGCCAAGTGGTACTGGCGTAGTTGGCAGGTGATTTTGGCATGACCGGCAGGTGGTTCCAGCAAGCCCGGCAGGTGATTCCGAAGTGTTCCCCAACTGGTTGTGGCGTAGCCGGCAGGTGATTTTTGCGTGTCCGGCACGTGGTTCTGGCGAGTCGAGCAGGTGGTTCCGGCGTGCTCGGCAGTTGCTTCCGGGGTCATTGGCACGTGGTTCTGGCATATCTGAGAGGTGGTTCCGGCATGCCCGGCAGGTGATACCGGAGTGTTCGCCAAGTGTTTCCGGCGTAGCCGGCAGGTGATTTTGCATGTCCAGCGGTCGTTCCGGCGGGTCGAGCCGGTGGTTCCGGCGTGTCCGGCAGGTGGTTCCGGTCTGTCCGGCAGGTGGTTCTGTGGTGTCCGGCACGAGGTTCAGTCTGAGAGGCTGTGCCGGCATGCCCCTCACGTGATTCCGGCTTGTCCCCGAACTGGTGCTGGTGTAGCGGGCAGGTGATTTTGGCATGTCCGGCAGGTGGTTCAGGCGAGTTGAGCAGGTGCTTGCGACGTGCTCGGCAGGTGCTTCCGGCGTCTCCGGCACGTGTTTCTGGCACATCTGACTGGTGGTTTCGGCATTCCAAAAAGTTGATTCCGGTCTGTCCGGTAGGTGGTTCCGGCGTGCACGGCACGTGGCTCTGGTACGTCTCAGAGTTGGTTGCGTATGGCCAACAGGTGATTCCGGACTGTCCGCCACGTGCTTCTGGCACGTCTGAGAGGTGGTTCCAACATGCCTGGCAGGTCATTTCGGAGAGTCGTCCAAGTGGTTCTGGCGTAGAGCGCAGGTGATTTTGGCGTGTCCGGCAGGTGGTTCCGCCGTGCTCGGCAGGTGGTTAAGGCATGTCCGCCACGTGGTTCCAGTCTGTCCAGGACGTGTTTCCAGCTTCTCCGGCAGGTGGTTCTGGTACGTCTGAGAGGTGGTTCCGCCATGGCTGACAGGTGATCCCGGACTGTCCCCCAGGTGGTTCTGGCATAGCCAGCAGTTGATATTGGCCTGTCCGGCAGGTGGTTCCAGCAAGTCGAACAGGTGGCTCCGGCGTTCTTGGCAGGTGGTTCCGGTCTGTCCGGTAGGTGTTTCCGGCGTTTCTGGCACGTGCTTCCGGCACGGCTGAGAGGTGGTTCCGGCATGCGCGGCAGGTGATTCCGGAGTGTCCGCCAGGTGGTTCTGGCATACCCAGCAGGTGATTTTGGCGTGTCAGGGAGGTGGTACCGGTGAGTCGAGCAGGTGGTTCCGGCGTGCTCAGCAGGTGGTTCAGGCGGTTCTGGCAGGTGGTATCCGTCTGTTCGGGGTGTGGTTCCAGCATCTCATGAACACGTTTCTGGCACGTCTGAGATGTGGTTCCAGCCGGCCCGACAGGTGTTTCCGCAGTGTCCGCCAAGCGGTTCTGGCGTAGTTGGCAGGTGATTTTGGCATGACTGGCAGGTGGTTCCAGCAAGCCTGGCAGGTGATTCCAAAGTGTTCACCAACTGGTTGTGGCGTAGCCGGCAGGTGATTTTTGCGTGATCGGCAGGTGGTTCTGGCGAGTCGAGCAGGTGGTTCCGGCGTGCTCGGCTGGTGCTTCCGGGGTCATTGGCACGGGGTTCTGGCATGTCTGAGAGGTGGTTCCTGCATGCCCGGCAAGTGATTCCGGAGTGTTCGCCAAGTGGTTCTGGCATAGTCGGCAGGTGATTTTGGCATGTCTGGCAGGTGGTTCAGGCGAGTTGAGCAGGTGGTTCCAACGTGCTTGGCAGGTGCTTCCGGCGTCTGCGGCACGTGTTTCTGGCACATCTGACAGGTGGTTCCGGCATGCCCGAAAGGTGATTCCGGTCTGTCCGGTAGGTGGTTCCAGCCAGCACGGCATGTGGTTCTGGTAGGTCTCAGAGGTGGTTGCGCATGCCCAACAGGTGATTCCGGACTGTCCGCCACATGGTTCTGGCACGTCTGAGAGGTGGTTCCGGCATGCCCGGCAGGTCATCCCAGAGAGTCCTCCAAGTGGTTCTGGCATAACACGCAGGTGATTTTGGCGTGTCTGGCAGGTTGTTCCGTTGTGCTTGGCAGGTGGTTCAGGCTTGGCCGGCACGTGGTTCCAGACTGTCCAGGACGTGTTTCCAGCTTCTCTGGCAGGTGGTTCTGGTACGTCTGAGAGGTGGTTCCGCCATGGCTGGCAGGCGATTCCGGACCGTCCCCCAGGTGGTTCTGGCATAGCCAGCAGTTGATATTGCCCTTTCCGGCAGGTGGTTCCAGCGAGTCGAACAGGTGACTCCGGCGTGCTCGGCAGGTGGTTCCGGTCTGTCCGGTAGGTGATTCCGACGTGTCCGGCACGTGGGTCCAGCACGTCTGAGAGGTGGTTCCGGCATGAGCGACAGGTGATTTCGGAGTGTCCGCCAGGTGGTTCTGGCGTACCTGGCAGGTGATTTTGGCGTGTCCGGCAGGTGTTTCTGGCGAGTCGAGCAGGTGGCTCCGGCATGCTCGGCAGGTGCTTCCGGCGTCTCCGGCACGTGGTTCTGGTGTGTCTGAGAGCTGGTTCCGGCATGTCCGGCAGATGATTCCGGAGTGTCCGCCAAGTGGTTCTGGCATACCCGGCTGGTGATTTGGGCATGTCAGGTAGGTGGTTCCGGCGAGGCGAGCAGGTGGCTCCGGCGTGCTCGGCAGGTTGTTCAGACGGGTCTGGCAGGTGTTTTCCGTCTGTTCGGGGTGTGGTTCCAGCATCTCATGCACATGGTTCTGGCACGTCTGAGATGTGGTTCCGGCCGGCCCGACAGGTGTTTCCACAGTGTCCGCCAAGTGGTACTGGCGTAGTTGGCAGGTGATTTTGGCATGACCGGTAGGTGGTTCCAGCAAGCCCGGCAGGTGATTCCGAAGTGTTCCCCAACTGGTTGTGGCGTAGCCGTCAGGTGATTTTTCGGTGTCCGGCAGGTGGTTCTGGCGAGTCGAGCAGGTGGTTCCGACGTGCTCGGCAGGTGCTTCCGGGGTCATTGGCACGTGGTTCTGGCATATCTGAGAGGTGGTTCCGGCATGCCCGGTAGGTGATTCCGGAGTGTTCGCCAAGTGTTTCTGGCATAGCCGGCAGGTGATTTTGCATGTCCAGCGGTCGTTCCGGCGGGTCGAGCCGGTGGTTCCGGCGTGTCCGGCAGGTGGTTCCGGTCTGTCCGGCAGGTGGTTCTGTGGTGTCCGGCACGAGGTTCAGTCTGAGAGGCTGTGCCGGCATGCCCCTCACGTGATTCCGGCTTGTCCCCGAAGTGGTGCTGGTGTAGCGGGCAGGTGATTTTGGCGTGTCCGTCAGGTGGTTCAGGCGAGTTGAGCAGGTGGTTGTGACGTGCTCGGCAGGTGCTTCCGGCGTCTCCGGCACGTGTTTCTGGCACATCTGACAGGTGGTTCCGGCATGCCCGAAAGGTGATTCCGGTCTGTCCGGTAGGTGGTTCCAGCCTGCACGGCATGTGGTTCTGGTACGTCTCAGAGGTGGTTGCGCATGCCCAACAGGTGATTCCGGACTGTCCGCCACATGGTTCTGGCACGTCTGAGAGGTGGTTCCGGCATGCCCGGCAGGTCATCCCAGAGAGTCCTCCAAGTGGTTCTGGCATAACACGCAGGTGATTTTGGCGTGTCTGGCAGGTTGTTCCGTTGTGCTTGGCAGGTGGTTCAGGCTTGGCCGGCAGGTGGTTCCAGACTGTCCAGGACATGTTTCCAGCTTCTACGGCAGGTGGTTCTGGTACGTCTGAGAGGTGGTTCCGCCATGGCTGGCAGGTGATTCCGGACCGTCCCCCAGGTGGTTCTGGCATAGCCAGCAGTTGATATTGGCCTGTCCGGCAGGTGGTTCCAGCGAGTCGAACAGGTGGCTCCGGCGTGCTCGGCAGGTGGTTCCGGTCTGTCCGGTACGTGATTCCGGCGTGTCCGGCACATGCTTCCGGCACGTCTGAGAGGTGGTTCCGGCATGCGCGACAGGTGATTTCGTAGTGTCCGCCAGGTGGTTCTGGCGTACCCGGCAGGTGATTTTGGCGTGTCCGGCAGGTGTTCCTGGCGAGTCGAGCAGGTGGCTCCGTCATGCTCGGCAGGTGCTTCCGGCGTCTCCGGCACTTGGTTCTTGTGTGTCTGAGAGCTGGTTCCGGCATGTCTGGCAGATGATTCCGGAGTGTCCGCCAAGTGGTTCTGGCATACCCAGCAGGTGATTTTGGCATGTCAGGAAGGTGGTTCCGACGAGTCGAGCAGGTGGCTCCGGCGTGTTCGGCAGGTTGTTCAGACGGGTCTGGCAGTTGTTTTCCGTCTGTTCGGGGTGTGGTTCCAGCATCTCATGCACAGGGTTCTGGCACGTCTGAGATGTGGTTCCGACCAGCCCGACAGGTGTTTCCACAGTGTCCGCCAAGTGGTACTGGCGTAATTGGCAGGTGATTTTGGCATGACCGGCAGGTGGTTAAAGCAAGCCCGGCAGGTGATTCCGAAGTGTTCCCCAACTGGTTGTGGCGTAGCCGGCAGGTGATTTTTGCGTGTCCGGCAGGTGGTTCTGGCGAGTCGAGCAGGTGGTTCCGGCGTGCTCGGCAGGTGCTTCCGGGGTCATTGGCACGTGGTTCTGGCATATCTGAGAGGTGGTTCCGGCATGCCCGGCAGGTGATTCCGGAGTGTTCGCCAAGTGCTTCCGGCGTAGCCGGCAGGTGATTTTGCATGTCCAGCGGTCGTTCCGGCGGGTCGAGCCGGTGGTTCCGGCGTGTCCGGCAGGTGGTTCCGGTCTGTCCGGCAGGTGGTTCTGTGGTGTCCGGCACGAGGTTCAGTCTGAGAGGCTGTGCCGGCATGCCCCTCACGTGATTCCGGCTTGTCCCCGAAGTGGTGCTGGTGTAGCGGGCAGGTGATTTTGGCGTGTCCGGCAGGTGGTTCCGCCGTGCTCGGCAGGTGGTTCAGGCATGGCCGTCACGTGGTTCCAGTCTGTCCAGGACGTGTTTCCAGCTTCTCCGGCAGGTGGATCTGGTACGTCTGAGAGGTGGTTCCGCCATGGCTGGCAGGTGATCCCAGACTGTCCCCCAGGTGGTTCTGGCATAGCCAGCAGTTGATATTGGCCTGTCCGGCAGGTGGTTCCAGCGAGTCGAACAGGTGGCTCCGGCGTTCTTGGCAGGTGTTTTCGGTCTGTCCGGTAGCTGATTCCGGCGTGTCTGGCACGTGCTTCCGGCACGTCTGAGAGGTGGTTCCGGCATGCGCGGCAGGTGATTCCGTAGTGTCCGCCAGGTGGTTCTGGCGTACCCGGCAGATGATTTTGGCGTGTCCTGCAGGTGTTTCTGGCGAGTCGAGCAGGTGGCTCCGGCATGCTCGGCACGTGCTTCTGGCGTCTCCGGCACTTGGTTCTGGTGTGTCTGAGAGCTGGTTCCGGCATGTCTGGCAGATGATTCCGGAGTGTCCGCCAAGTGGTTCTGGCATACCCAGCAGGTGATTTTGGCGTGTCAGGGAGGTGGTACCAGTGAGTCGAGCAGGTGGTTCCGGCGTGCTCAGCAGGTGGTTCAGGCGGTTCTGGCAGGTGGTATCCGTCTGTTCGGGGTGTGGTTCCAGCATCTCATGAACACGTTTCTGGCACGTCTGAGATGTGGTTCCAGCCGGCCCGACAGGTGTTTCCGCAGTGTCCGACAAGCGGTTCTGGAGTAGTTGGCAGGTGATTTGGGCATGACTGGCAGGTTTTTCCAGCAAGCCTGGCAGGTGATTCCAAAGTGTTCACCAAGTGGTTGTGGCATAGCCGGCAGGTGATTTTTGCGTGATCGGCAGGTGGTTCTGGCGAGTCGAGCAGGTGGTTCCGGCGTGCTCGGCTGGTGCTTCCGGGGTCATTGGCACGGGGTTCTGGCATGTCTGAGAGGTGGTTCCTGCATGCCCGGCAAGTGATTCCGGAGTGTTCGCCAAGTGGTTCTGGCATAGTCGGCAGGTGATTTTGGCATGTCCGGCAGGTGGTTCAGGCGAGTTGAGCAGGTGGGTCCAACGTGCTTGGCAGGTGCTTCGGGCGTCTCCGGCACGTGTTTCTGGCACATCTGACAGGTGGTTCCGGCATGCCCGAAAGGTGATTCCGGTCTGTCCGGTAGGTGGTTCCAGCCTGCACGGCATGTGGTGCTGGTATGTCTCAGAGGTGGTTGCGCATGCCCAACAGGTGATTCCGGACTGTCCGCCACATGGTTCTGGCACGTCTGAGAGGTGGTTCCGGCATGCCCGGCAGGTCATCCCAGAGAGTCCTCCAAGTGGTTCTGGCATAACACGCAGGTGATTTTGGCGTGTCTGGCAGGTTGTTCCGTTGTGCTTGGCAGGTGGTTCAGGCTTGGCCGGCAGGTGGTTCCAGACTGTCCAGGACGTGTTTCCAGCTTCTCCGGCAGGTGGTTCTGGTACGTCTGAGAGGTGGTTCCGCCATGGCTGGCAGGTGATTCCGGACCGTCCCCCAGGTGGTTCTGGCATAGCCAGCAGTTGATATTGGCCTGTCCGGAAGGTGGTTCCAGCGAGTCCAACAGGTGGCTCCGGCGTGCTCGGCAGGTGGTTCCGGTCTGTCCGGTAGGTGTTTCCGGCGTGTCCGGCACGTGCTTCCGGCACTTATGAGAGGTGGTTCCGGCATGCAGGGCAGGTGGTTGCGGAGTGTCCGCCAGGTGGTTCTGGCGTTCCCGGCAGGTGATTTTGGCGTGTCCGGCAGGTGTTTCGGGCGAGTCGAGCAGGTGGCTCCGGCATTCTCGGCAGGTGCTTCCGGCGTCTCCGGCACGTGGTTCTGGTGTGTCTGAGAGCTGGTTCCGGCATGTCCGGCAGATGATTCCGGAGTGTCCGCCAAGTGGTTCTGGCATACCCGACTGGTGATTTGGGCATGTCATGTAGGTGGCTCCGGCGTGCTCGGCAGGTTGTTCAGACGGGTCTGGCAGGTGTTTTCCGTCTGTTCGGGGTGTGGTTCCAGCATCTCATGCACATGGTTCTGGCACGTCTGAGATGTGGTTCCGGCCGGCCCGACAGGTGTTTCCGCAGTGTCCGCCAAGCGGTACTGGCGTAGTTGGCAGGTGATTTTGGCATGACCGGCAGGTGGTTCCAGCAAGCCCGGCAGGTGATTCCGAAGTGTTCCCCAACTGGTTGTGGCGTAGCCGGCAGGTGATTTTTGCGTGTCCGGCAGGTGGTTCTGGCGAGTCGAGCAGGTGGTTCCGGCGTGCTCGGCTGGTGCTTCCGGGGTCATTGGCACGTGGTTCTGGCATGTCTGAGAGGTGGTTCCTGCATGCCCGGCAAGTGATTCCGGAGTGTTCGCCAAGTGGTTCTGGCATAGTCGGCAGGTGATTTTGCATGTACAGCGGTCGTTCCGGCGGGTCGAGACGGTGGTTCCGGCGTGTCCGGCAGGTGGTTCCGGTCTCTCCGGCAGGTGTTTCTGTGGTGTCCGGCACAAGGTTCAGTCTGAGAGGCTGTGCCGGCATGCCCCTCACGTGATTCCGGCTTGTCCCCGAAGTGGTGCTGGTGTAGCGGGCAGTGATTTTGGCGTGTCCGGCAGGTGGTTCAGGCGAGTTGAGCAGGTGGTTGCGACGTGCTCGGCAGGTGCTTCCGGCGTCTCCGGCACGTGTTTCTGGCACATCTGACTGGTGGTTCCGGCATGCCCAAAAGTGGATTCCGGTCTGTCCGGTAGGTGGTTCCGGCGTGCACGGCACGTGGTTCTGGTACGTGTCAGAGGTGGTTGCGTATGCCCAACAGGTGATTCCAGACTGTCCGCCACGTGCTTCTGGCACGTCTGAGAGTTGGTTCCAACATGCCCGGCAGGTCATTTCGGAGAGTCGTCCAAGTGGTTCTGGCGTAGCCCGCAGGTGATTTTGGCGTGTCTGGCAGGTGGTTCCGCCGTGCTCGGCAGGTGGTTCAGGCATGGCCGTCACGTGTTTCCAGTCTGTCCAGGACGTGTTTCCAGCTTCTCCGGCAGGTGGTTCTGGTACGTCTGAGAGGTGGTTCCGCCATGGCTGGCAGGTGATCCCGGACTGTCCGCCAGGTGGTTCTGGCATAGCCAGCAGTTGATATTGGCCTGTCCGGCAGGTGGTTCCAGCGAGTCGAACAGGTGGCTCCGGCGTTCTTGGCAGGTGGTTCCGGTCTGTCCGGTAGGTGTTTTCGGCGTGTCTGGCACGTGCTTCCGGCACGTCTGAGAGGTGGTTCAGGCATGCGCGGCAGGTGTTTCCGTAGTGTCCGCCAGGTGGTTCTGACCTACCCGGCAGGTGATTTTGGCGTGTCCGGCAGGTGTTTCTGGCGAGTCGAGCAGGTGGCTCCGGCATGCTCGGCAGGTGCTTCCGGCGTCTCCGGCACTTGGTTCTGGTGTGTCTGAGAGCTGGTTCCGGAATGTCCGGCAGATGATTCCGGAGTGTCCGCCAAGTGGTTCTGGCATACCCAGCAGGTGATTTTGGCGTGTCAGGGAGGTGGTACCGGTGAGTCGAGCAGGTGGTTCCGGCGTTCTCAGCAGGCGGTTCAGGCGGTTCTGGCAGGTGGTATCCGTCTGTTCGGGGTGTGGTTCCAGCATCTCATGAACACGTTTCTGGCACGTCTGAGATGTGGTTCCAGCCGGCCCGACAAGTGTTTCCGCAGTGTCCGCCAAGCGGTTCTGGCGTAGTTGGCAGGTGATTTTGGCATGACTGGCAGGTGGTTCCAGCAAGCCTGGCAGGTGATTCCAAAGTGTTCACCAACTGGTTGTGGCGTAGCCGGCAGGTGATTTTTGCGTGATCGGCAGGTGGTTCTGGCGAGTCGAGCAGGTGGTTCCGGCGTGCTCAGCTGGTGCTTCCGGGGTCATTGGCACGGGGTTCTGGCATGTCTGAGAGGTGGTTCCTGCATGCCCGGCAAGTGATTCCGGAGTGTTCGCCAAGTGGTTCTGGCATAGTCGGCAGGTGATTTTGGCATGTCCGGCAGGTGGTTCAGGCGAGTTGAGCAGGTGGTTCCAACGTGCTTGGCAGGTGCTTCCGGCGTCTCCGGCACGTGTTTCTGGCACATCTGACAGGTGGTTCTGGCATGCCCGAAAGGTGATTCCGGTCTGTCCGGTAGGTGGTTCCAGCCGGCACGGCATGTGGTCCTGGTACGTCTCAGAGGTGGTTGCGCATGCCCAACAGGTGATTCCGGACTGTCCGCCACATGGTTCTGGCACGTCTGAGAGGTGGTTCCGGCATGCCCGGCAGGTCATCCCAGAGAGTCCTCCAAGTGGTTCTGGCATAACACGCAGGTGATTTTGGCGTGTCTGGCAGGTTGTTCCGTTGTGCTTGGCAGGTGGTTCAGGCTTGGCCGGCACGTGGTTCCAGACTGTCCAGGACGTGTTTCCAGCTTCTCCGGCAGGTGGTTCTGGTACGTCTGAGAGGTGGTTCCGCCATGGCTGGCAGGCGATTCCGGACCGTCCCACAGGTGGTTCTGGCA
This sequence comes from Equus przewalskii, assembly GCF_037783145.1. Classification (NCBI taxonomy): domain Eukaryota; kingdom Metazoa; phylum Chordata; class Mammalia; order Perissodactyla; family Equidae; genus Equus; species Equus przewalskii. Next base: position 47,119 of record NW_027227799.1, on the reverse strand, counting down.
TAGCCAGCAGTTGATATTGGCCTGTCCGGCAGGTGGTTCCAGCGAGTCGAACAGGTGGCTCCGGCGTGCTCGGCAGGTGGTTCCGGTCTGTCCGGTAGGTGATTCCGGCGTGTCCGGCACGTGCTTCTGGCACGTCTGAGAGGTGGTTCCGGCATGCGCGACAGGTGATTTCGGAGTGTCCGCCAGGTGGTTCTGGCGTACCCAGCAGGTGATTTTGGCGTGTCCGGCAGGTGTTTCTGTCGAGTCGAGCAGGTGGCTCCGGCATGCTTGGCAGGTGCTTCCGGCGTCTCCGGCAAGTGGTTCTGGTGTGTCTGAGATCTGGTTCCGGCATGTCCGGCAGATGATTCCGGAGTGTCCGGCCAAGTGGTTCTGGCATACCCGGCTGGTGATTTGGGCATGTCAGCTAGGTGGTTCCGGCGAGTCGAGCAGGTGGCTCCGGCGTGCTCAGCAGGTGGTTCAGGCGGTTCTGGCAGGTGGTATCCGTCTGTTCGGGGTGTGGTTCCAGCATCTCATGAACACGTTTCTGGCACGTCTGAGATGTGGTTCCAGCCGGCCCGACAGGTGTTTCCGCAGTGTCCGCCAAGCGGTTCTGGCGTAGTTGGCAGGAGATTTTGGCTTGACTGGCATGTGGTTCCAGCAAGCCTGGCAGGTGATTCCAAAGTGTTCACCAACTGGTTGTGGCGTAGCCGGCAGGTGATTTTTGCGTGATCGGCAGGTGGTTCTGGCGAGTCGAGCAGGTGGTTCCGGCGTGCTCGGCTGGTGCTTCCGGGGTCATTGGCACGGGGTTCTGGCATGTCTGAGAGGTGGTTCCTGCATGCCCGGCAAGTGATTCCGGAGTGTTCGCCAAGTGGTTCTGGCATAGTCGGCAGGTGATTTTGGCATGTCCGGCAGGTGGTTCAGGCGAGTTGAGCAGGTGGTTCCAACGTGCTTGGCAGGTGGTTCCGGCGTCTCCGGCATGTGTTTCTGGCACATCTGACAGGTGGTTCCGGCATGCCCGAAAGGTGATTCCGGTCTGTCCGGTAGGTGGTTCCAGCCGGCACGGCATGTGGTTCTGGTATGTCTGAGATGTGGTTCCGCCATGGCTGGCAGGCGATTCCGGACCGTCCCCCAGGTGGTTCTGGCATAGCCAGCAGTTGATATTGCCCTTTCCGGCAGGTGGTTCCAGCGAGTCGAACAGGTGGCTCCGGCGTGCTCGGCAGGTGGTTCCGGTCTGTCTGGTAGGTGATTCCGACGTGTCCGGCACGTGGGTCCGGCACGTCTGAGAGGTGGTTCCGGCATGAGCGACAGGTGATTTCGGAGTGTCCGCCAGGTGGTTCTGGCGTACCCGGCAGGTGATTTTGGCGTGTCCGGCAGGTGTTTCTGGCGAGTTGAGCAGGTGGCCCCGGCATGCTCGGCAGGTGCTACCGGCGTCTCCGGAACGTGGTTCTGGTGTGTCTGAGAGCTGGTTCCGGCTTGTCCGCCAGATGATTCCGGAGTGTCCGCCAAGTGGTTCTGGCATACCCGGTTGGTGATTTGGGCATGTCAGGTAGGTGGCTCCGGCGTGCTCGGCAGGTTGTTCACACGGGTCTGGCAGGTGTTTTCAGTCTGTTCGGGGTGTGGCTCCAGCATCTCATGCACATGGTTCTGGCACGTCTGAGATGTGGTTACGGCCGGCCCGACCGGTGTTTCCACAATGTCCGCCAAGTGGTACTGGCGTAATTGGCAGGTGATTTTGGCATGACCGGCAGGTGGTTAAAGCAAGCCCGGCAGGTGATTCCGAAGTGTTCCCCAACTGGTTGTGGCGTAGCCGGCAGGTGATTTTTGCGTGTCCGGCAGGTGGTTCTGGCGAGTCGAGCAGGTGGTTCCGGCGTGCTCGGCTGGTGCTTCCGGCGTCTCCGGCACGTGGTTCTGGTGTGTCTGAGAGCTGGTTCCGGCATGTCCGGCAGATGATTCTGGAGTGTCCGCCAAGTGGTTCTGGCATACCCAGCAGGTGATTTTGGCGTGTCAGGGAGGTGGTACCGGTGAGTCGAGCAGGTGGTTCCGGCGTGCTCAGCAGGTGGTTCAGGCGGTTCTGGCAGGTGGTATCCGTCTGTTCGGGGTGTGGTTCCAGCATCTCATGAACACGTTTCTGGCACGTCTGAGATGTGGTTCCAGCCGGCCCGAAAGGTGTTTCCGCAGTGTCCGCCAAGCGGTTCTGCCGTAGTTGGCAGTTGATTTTGGCATGACCGGCAGGTGGTTCCAGCAAGCCCGGCAGGTGATTCCGAAGTGTTCCCCAACTGGTTGTGGCGTAGCCGGCAGGTGATTTCTGCGTGTCCGGCAGGTGGTTCTGGCGAGTCGAGAAGGTGGTTCAGGCGTGCTCGGCAGTTGCTTCCGGGGTCATTGGCACGTGGTTCTGGCATATCTGAGAGGTGGTTCAGGCATGCCCAGCAGGTGATTCCGGAGTGTTCGCCAATTGTTTCCGGCGTAGCCGGCAGGTGATTTTGCATGTCCAGCGGTCGTTCCGGCGTGTCGAGCCGGTGGTTCCGGCGTGTCCGGCAGGTGGTTCCGGTCTGTCCGGCAGGTGGTTCTGTGGTGTCCGGCACGAGGTTCAGTCTGAGAGGCTGTGCCGGCATGCCCCTCACGTGATTCCGGCTTGTCCCCGAAGTGGTGCTGGTGTAGCGGGCAGGTGATTTTGGCGTGTCCGGCAGGTGGTTCAGGCGAGTTGAGCAGGTGGTTGCGACGTGGTCGGCAGGTGCTTCTGGCGTCTCCGGCACGTGTTTCTGGCACATCTGACTGGTGGTTCCGGCATGCCCAAAAGTGGATTCCGGTCTGTCCGGTAGGTGGTTCCGGCGTGCACGGCACGTGGTTCTGGTACGTGTCAGAGGTGGTTGCGTATGCCCAACAGGTGATTCCGGACTGTCCGCCACGTGCTTCTGGCACGTCTGAGAGGTGGTTCCACCATGCCCGGCAGGTCATTTCGGAGAGTCGTGCAAGTGGTTCTGGCGTAGCCCGCAGGTGATTTTGGCGTGTCCGGCAGGTGGTTCCGCCGTGCTCGGCAGGTGGTTCAGGCATGGCCGTCACGTGGTTCCAGTCTGTCCGGGACGTGTTTCCAGCTTCTCCGGCAGGTGGTTCTGGCACGTCTGAGAGGTGGTTCCGCCATGGCTGGCAGGTGATCCCGGACTGTCCCCCAGGTGGTTCTGGCATAGCCAGCAGTTGATATTGGCCTGTCCGGCAGGTGTTTCCAGCGAGTCGAACAGGTGGCTCCGGCGTGCTCGGCAGGTGGTTCCTGCCTGTCCGGTAGGTGTTTCCGGCGTGTCTGGCACGTGCTTCAGGCACGTCTGAGAGGTGGTTCCGGAAGGCGCGGCAGGTGATTCCGTAGTGTCCGCCAGGTGGTTCTGACATACCCGGCAGGTGATTTTGGCGTGTCCGGCAGGTGTTTCTGACGAGTCGAGCAGGTGGCTCCGGCATGCTCGGCAGGTGCTTCCGGCGTCTCCGGCACGTGGTTCTGGTGTGTCTGAGAGCTGGTTCCGGCATGTCCGGCAGATGATTCCTTAGTGTGCGCCAAGTGGTTCTGGCATACCCAGCAGGTGATTTTGGCGTGTCAGGGAGGTGGTACCGGTGAGTCGAGCAGGTGGTTCCGGCGTGCTCAGCAGGTGGTTCAGGCGGTTCTGGCAGGTGGTATCCGTCTGTTCGGGGTGTGGTTCCAGCATCTCATGAACCCGTTTGTGGCACGTCTGAGATGTGGTTCCAGCCGGCCCGACAGGTGTTTCCGCAGTGTCCGCCAAGCGGTTCTGGCGTAGTTGGCAGGTGATTTTGGCATGACTGGCAGGTGGTTCCAGCAAGCCTGGCAGGTGATTCCAAAGTGTTCACCAACTGGTTGTGGCGTAGCCGGCAGGTGATTTTTGCGTGATCGGCAGGTGGTTCTGGCGAGTCGAGCAGGTGGTTCCGGCGTGCTCGGCTGGTGCTTCCGGGGTCATTGGCACGGGGTTCTGGCATGTCTGAGAGGTGGTTCCTGCATGCCCGGCAAGTGATTCCGGAGTGTTCGCCAAGTGGTTCTGGCATAGTCGGCAGGTGATTTTGGCATGTCCGGCAGGTGGTTCAGGCGAGTTGAGCAGGTGGTTCCAACGTGCTTGGCAGGTGCTTCCAGCGTCTCCGGCACGTGTTTCTGGCACATCTGACAGGTGGTTCTGGCATGCCCGAAAGGTGATTCCGGTCTGTCCGGTAGGTGGTTCCAGCCGGCACGTCATGTGGTCCTGGTACGTCTCAGAGGTGGTTGCGCATGCCCAACAGGTGATTCCGGACTGTCCGCCACATGGTTCTGGCACGTCTGAGAGGTGGTTCCGGCATGCCCGGCAGGTCATCCCAGAGAGTCCTCCAAGTGGTTCTGGCATAGCACGCAGGTGATTTTGGCGTGTCTGGCAGGTTGTTCCGTTGTGCTTGGCAGGTGGTTCAGGCTTGGCCGGCACATGGTTCCAGACTGTCCAGGACGTGTTTCCAGCTTCTCCGGCAGGTGGTTCTGGTACGTCTGAGAGGTGGTTCCGCCATGGCTGGCAGGCGATTCCGGACCTTCCCACAGGTGGTTCTGGCATAGCCAGCAGTTGATATTGGCCTGTCCAGCAGGTGGTTCCAGCGAGTCGAACAGGTGGCTCCGGCGTGCTCGGCAGGTGGTTCCGGTCTGTCCGGTAGGTGATTCCGGCATGTCCGGCACGTGCTTCTGGCACGTCTGAGAGGTGGTTCCGGCATGCGCGACAGGTGATTTCGGAGTGTCCGCCAGGTGGTTCTGGCGTACCCGGCAGGTGATTTTGGCGTGTCCGGCAGGTGTTTCTGGCGAGTCGAGCAGGTGGCTCCGGCATGCTTGGCAGGTGCTTCCTGCGTCTCCGGCAAGTGGTTCTGGTGTGTCTGAGATCTGGTTCCGGCATGTCCGGCAGATGATTCCGGAGTGTCCGGCCAAGTGGTTCTGGCATACCCGGCTGGTGATTTGGGCATGTCAGCTAGGTGGTTCCGGCGACTCGAGCAGGTGGCTCCGGCGTGTTCGGCAGGTTGTTCAGACGGGTCTGGCAGGTGTTTTCCGTCTGTTCGGGGTGTGGTTCCAGCATCTCATGCACATGGTTCTGGCACGTCTGAGATGTGGTTCCGGCCGGCCCGACAGGTGTTTCCACAGTGTCCGCCAAGTGGTACTGGCGTAGTTGGCAGGTGATTTTGGCATGACCGGCAGGTGGTTCCAGCAAGCCCGGCAGGTGATTCCGAAGTGTTCCCCAACTGGTTGTGGCGTAGCCGGCAGGTGATTTCTCGGTGTCCGGCAGGTGGTTGTGGCGAGTCGAGCAGGTGGTTCCGGCGTGCTCGGCAGGTGCTTCCGGGGTCATTGGCACGTGGTTCTGGCATATCTGAGAGGTGGTTCCGGCATGCCCGGCAGGTGATTCCGGAGTGTTCGCCAAGTGTTTGCGGCGTAGCCGGCAGGTGAGTTTGCATGTCCAGCGGTCGTTCCGGCGGGTCGAGCCGGTGGTTCCGGCGTGTCCGGCAGGTGGTTCCGGTCTGTCCGGCAGGTGGTTCTGTGGTGTCCGGCACGAGGTTCAGTCTGAGAGGCTGTGCCGGCATGCCCCTCACGTGATTCCGGCTTGTCCCCGAAGTGGTGCTGGTGTAGCGGGCAGGTGATTTTGGCGTGTCCGGCAGGTGGTTCAGGCGAGTTGAGCAGGTGGTTGCGACGTGCTCGGCAGGTGCTTCCGGCGTCTCCGGCACGTGTTTCTGGCACATCTGACTGGTGGTTCCGGCATGCCCAAAAGTTGATTCCGGTCTGTCCGGTAGGTGGTTCCGGCGTGCACGGCACGTGGTTCTGGTACGTGTCAGAGGTGGTTGCGTATGCCCAACAGGTGATTCCGGACTGTCCGCCACGTGCTTCTGGCACGTCTGAGAGGTGGTTCCAACATGCAAGGCAGGTCATTTCGGAGAGTCGTCCAAGTGTTTCTGGCGTAACCCGCAGGTGATTTTCGCGCGTCCGGCAGGTGGTTCCGCCGTGCTCGGCAGGTGATTCAGGCATGGCCGTCACGTGGTTCCAGTCTGTCCAGGACGTGTTTCCAGCTTCTCCGGCAGGTGGTTCTAGTACGGCTGAGAGGTGGTTCCGCCATGGCTGGCAGGTGATCCCGGACTGTCCCCCAGGTGGTTCTGGCATAGCCAGCAGTTGATATTGGCCTGTCCGGCAGGTGGTTCCAGCGAGTCGAACAGGTGGCTCCGGCGTTCTTGGCAGGTGGTTCCGGTCTGTCCGGTAGGTGTTTGCGGCGTGTCTGGCACGTGCTTCCGGCATGCGCGGCAGGTGATTCCGTAGTGTCCGCCAGGTGGTTCTGGCATACCCGGCAGGTGATTTTGGCGTGTCCGGCAGGTGTTTCTGGCGAGTCGAGCAGGTGGCTCCGGCATGCTCGGCAGGTGCTTCCGGCGTCTCCGGCACTTGGTTCTGGTGTGTCTGAGAGCTGGTTGCGGCATGTCCGGCAGATGATTCCGGAGTGTCCGCCAAGTGGTTCTGGCATACCCAGCAGGTGATTTTGGCGTGTCAGGGAGGTGGTACCGGTGAGTCGAGCAGGTGGTTCCGGCGTGCTCGGCAGGTGGTTCAGGCGGTTCTGGCAGGTGGTATCCGTCTGTTCGGGGTGTGTTTCCAGCATCTCATGAACACGTTTCTGGCACGTCTGAGATGTGGTTCCAGCCGGCCCGACAGGTGTTTCCGCAGTGTCCGCCAAGCGGTTCTGGCATAGTTGGCAGGTGATTTTGGCATGACCGGCAGGTGGTTCCAGCAAGCCTGGCAGGTGATTCCAAAGTGTTCACCAAATGGTTGTGGCGTAGCCGGCAGGTGATTTTTGCGTGATCGGCAGGTGGTTCTGACGAGTCGAGCAGGTGGTTCCGGCGTGCTCGGCTGGTGCTTCCGGGGTCATTGGCACGGGGTTCTGGCATGTCTGAGAGGTGGTTCCTGCATGCCCGGCAAGTGATTCCGGAGTGTTCGCCAAGTGGTTCTGGCATAGTCGGCAGGTGATTTTGGCATGTCCAGCAGGTGGTTCAGGCGAGTTGAGCAGGTGGTTCCAACGTGCTTGGCAGGTGCTTCCGGCGTCTCCGGCACGTGTTTCTGGCACATCTGACAGGTGGGTCTGGCATGATAGAAAGGTGATTCCGGTCTGTCCGGTAGGTGGTTCCAGCCTGCACGGCATGTGGTTCTGGTACGTCTCAGAGGTGGTTGCGCATGCCCAACAGGTGATTCCGGACTGTCCGCCACATGGTTCTGGCACGTCTGAGAGGTGGTTCCGGCATGCCCGGCAGGTCATCCCAGAGAGTGCTCCAAGTGGTTCTGGCATAACACGCAGGTGATTTTGGCGTGTCTGGCAGGTTGTTCCGTTGTGCTTGGCAGGTGGTTCAGGCTTGGCCGGCAGGTGGTTCCAGACTGTCCAGGACGTGTTTCCAGCTTCTCCGGCAGGTGGTTCTGGTACGTCTGAGAGGTGGTTCCGCCATGGCTGGCAGGTGATTCCGGACCGTCCCCCAGGTGGTTCTGGCATAGCCAGCAGTTGATATTGGCCTGTCCGGCAGGTGGTTCCAGCGAGTCGAACAGGTGGCTCCGGCGTGCTCGGCAGGTGGTTCCGGTCTGTCCGGTAGGTGATTCCGGCGTGTCCGGCACGTGCTTCCGGCACGTCTGAGAGGTGGTTCCGGCATGCGCGACAGGTGATTTCGGAGTGTCCGCCAGGTGGTTCCGGCGTACCCGGCAGGTGATTTTGGCGTGTCCGGCAGGTGTTTCTGGCGAGTCGAGCACCTGGCTCCGGCATGCTCGGCAGGTGCTTCCGGCGTCTCCGGCACGTGGTTCTGGTGTGTCTGAGCGCTGGTTCCGGCATGTCCGGCAGATGATTCCGGAGTGTCCGCCAAGTGGTTCTGGCATACCCGGCTGGTGATTTGGGCATGTCAGGTAGGTGGTTCCGGCGAGTCGAGCAGGTGGCTCCGGCGTGCTCGGCAGGTTGTTCAGACGGGTCTGGCAGGTGTTTTCCGTCTGTTCGGGGTGTGGTTCCAGCATCTCATGCACATGGTTCTGGCACGCCTGAGATGTGGTTCCGGCCGGCCCGACAGGTGTTTCCACAGTGTCCGCCAAGTGGTACTGGCGTAGTTGGCAGGTGATTTTGGCATGACCGGCAGGTGGTTCCAGCAAGCCCGGCAGGTGATTCCGAAGTGTTCCCCAACTGGTTGTGGCGTAGCCGGCAGGTGATTTTTGCGTGTCCGGCAGGTGGTTCTGGCGAGTCGAGCAGGTGGTTCCGGCGTGCTCGGCAGGTGCTTCCGGGGTCATTGGCACGTGGTTCTGGCATATCTGAGAGGTGGTTCCGGCATGCCCGGCAGGTGATTCCGGAGTGTTCGCCAAGTGTTTCCGGCGTAGCCGGCAGGTGAGTTTGCATGTCCAGCGGTCGTTCCGGCGGGTCGAGCCGGTGGTTGCGGCGTGTCCAGCAGGTGGTTCCGGTCTGTCCGGCAGGTGGTTCTGTGGTGTCCGGCACGAGGTTCAGTCTGAGAGGCTGTGTCGGCATGCCCCTCACGTGATTCCGGCTTGTCCCCGAAGTGGTGCTGGTGTAGCGGGCAGGTGATTTTGGCGTGTCCGGCAGGTGGTTCAGGCGAGTTGAGCAGGTGGTTGCGACGTGCTCGGCAGGTGCTTCCGGCGTCTCCGGCACGTGTTTCTGGCACATCTGACTGGTGGTTCCGGCATGCCCAAAAGTTGATTCCGGTCTGTCCAGTAGGTGGTTCCGGAGTGCACGGCACGTGGTTCTGGTACGTGTCACAGGTGGTTGCGTATGCCCAACAGGGGATTCCGGACTGTCCGCCACGTGCTTCTGGCACGTCTGAGAGGTGGTTCCAACATGCCCGGCAGGTCATTTCGGAGAGCCATTCAAGTGGTTCTGGCGTAGCCCGCAGGTGATTTTGGCGCGTCCGGCAGGTGGTTCCGCCGTGCTCGGCAGGTGGTTCAGGCATGGCCGTCACGTGGTTCCAGTCTGTCCAGGACGTGTTTCCAGCTTCTCCGGCAGGTGGTTCTGGTACGGCTGAGAGGTGGTTCCGCCATGGCTGGCAGGTGATCCCGGACTGTCCCCCAGGTGGTTCTGGCATAGCCAGCAGTTGATATTGGCCTGTCCGGCAGGTGGTTCCAGCGAGTCGAACAGGTGGCTCCGGCGTTCTTGGCAGGTGGTTCCGGTCTGTCCGGTAGGTGTTTGCGGCGTGTCTGGCACGTGCTTCCGGCATGCGCGGCAGGTGATTCCGTAGTGTCCGCCAGGTGGTTCTGGCATACCCGGCAGGTGATTTTGGCGTGTCCGGCAGGTGTTTCTGGCGAGTCGAGCAGGTGGCTCCGGCATGCTCGGCAGGTGCTTCCGGCGTCTCCGGCACTTGGTTCTGGTGTGTCTGAGAGCTGGTTGCGGCATGTCCGGCAGATGATTCCGGAGTGTCCGCCAAGTGGTTCTGGCATACCCAGCAGGTGATTTTGGCGTGTCAGGGAGGTGGTACTGGTGAGTCGAGCAGGTTGTTCCAGCGTGCTCGGCAGGTGGTTCAGGCGGTTCTGGCAGGTGGTATCCGTCTGTTCGGGCTGTGGTTCCAGCATCTCATGAACACGTTTCTGGCACGTCTGAGATGTGGTTCCAGCCGGCCCGACAGGTGTTTCCGCAGTGTCCGCCAAGCGGTTCTGTCGTAGTTGGCAGGTGATTTTGGCATGACCGGCAGGTGGTTCCAGCAAGCCTGGCAGGTGATTCCAAAGTGTTCACCAACTGGTTGTGGCGTAGCCGGCAGGTGATTTTTGCGTGATCGGCAGGTGGTTCTGGCGAGTCGAGCAGGTGGTTCCAGCATGCTCGGCTGGTGCTTCCGGGGTCATTGGCACGGGGTTCTGGCATGTCTGAGAGGTGGTTCCTGCATGCCCGGCAAGTGATTCCGGAGTGTTCGCCAAGTGGTTCTGGCATAGTCGGCAGGTGATTTTGGCATGTCCAGCAGGTGGTTCAGGCGAGTTGAGCAGGTGGTTCCAACGTGCTTGGCAGGTGCTTCCGGCGTCTCCGGCACGTGTTTCTGGCACATCTGACAGGTGGTTCCGGCATGCCCGAAAGGTGATTCCGGTCTGTCCGGTAGGTGGTTCCAGCCTGCACGGCATGTGGTTCTGGTACGTCTCAGAGGTGGTTGCGCATGCCCAACAGGTGATTCCGGACTGTCCGCCACATGGTTCTGGCACGTCTGAGAGGTGGTTCCGGCATGCCCGGCAGGTCATCCCAGAGAGTCCTCCAAGTGGTTCTGGCATAACACGCAGGTGATTTTGGCGTGTCTGGCAGGTTGTTCCGTTGTGCTTGGCAGGTGGTTCAGGCTTGGCCGGCAGGTGGTTCCAGACTGTCCAGGACGTGTTTCCAGCTTCTCCGGCAGGTGGTTCTGGTACGTCTGAGAGGTGGTTCCGCCATGGCTGGCAGGTGATTCCGGACCGTCCCCCAGGTGGTTCTGGCATAGCCAGCAGTTGATATTGGCCTGTCCGGCAGGTGGTTCCAGCGAGTCGAACAGGTGGCTCCGGCGTGCTCGGCAGGTGGTTCCGGTCTGTCCGGTAGGTGATTCCGGCGTGTCCGGCACGTGCTTCCGGCACGTCTGAGAGGTGGTTCCGGCATGCGCGACAGGTGGTTTCGGAGTGTCCGCCAGGTGGTTCTGGCGTACCCGGCAGGTGATTTTGGCGTGTCCGGCAGGTGTTTCTGGCGAGTCGAGCAGCTGGCTCCGGCATGCTCGGCAGGTGCTTCCGGCGTCTCCGGCACGTGGTTCTGGTGTGTCTGAGCGCTGGTTCCGGCATGTCCGGCAGATGATTCCGGAGTGTCCGCCAAGTGGTTCTGGCATACCCGGCTGGTGATTTGGGCATGTCAGGTAGGTGGTTCCGGCGAGTCGAGCAGGTGGCTCCGGCGTGCTCGGCAGGTTGTTCAGACGGGTCTGGCAGGTGTTTTCCGTCTGTTCGGGGTGTGGTTCCAGCATCTCATGCACATGGTTCTGGCACGCCTGATATGTGCTTCCGGCCGGCCCGACAGGTGTTTCCACAGTGTCCGCCAAGTGGTACTGGCGTAGTTGGCAGGTGATTTTGGCATGACCGGCAGGTGGTTCCAGCAAGCCCAGCAGGTGATTCCGAAGTGTTCCCCAACTGGTTGTGGCGTAGCCGGCAGGTGATTTTTGCGTGTCCGGCAGGTGGTTGTGGCGAGTCGAGCAGGTGGTTCCGGTGTGCTCGGCAGGTGCTTCCGGGGTCATTGGCACGTGGTTCTGGCATATCTGAGAGGTGGTTCCGGCATGCCCGGCAGGTGATTCCGGAGTGTTCGCCAAGTGTTTCCGGCGTAGCCGGCAGGTGAGTTTGCATGTCCAGCGGTCGTTCCGGCGGGTCGAGCCGGTGGTTGCGGCGTGTCCGGCAGGTGGTTCCGGTCTGTCCGGCAGGTGGTTCTGTGGTGTCCGGCACGAGGTTCAGTCTGAGAGGCTGTGTCGGCATGCCCCTCACGTGATTCCGGCTTGTCCCCGAAGTGGTGCTGGTGTAGCGGGCAGGTGATTTTGGCGTGTCCGGCAGGTGGTTCAGGCGAGTTGAGCAGGTGGTTGCGACGTGCTCGGCAGGTGCTTCCGGCGTCTCCGGCACGTGTTTCTGGCACATCTGACTGGTGGTTCCGGCATGCCCAAAAGTTGATTCCGGTCTGTCCAGTAGGTGGTTCCGGCGTGCACGGCACGTGGTTCTGGTACGTGTCACAGGTGTTTGCGTATGCCCAACAGGGGATTCCGGACTGTCCGCCACGTGCTTCTGGCACGTCTGAGAGGTGGTTCCAACATGCCCGGCAGGTCATTTCGGAGAGTCATCCAAGTGGTTCTGGCGTAGCCCGCAGGTGATTTTGGCGCGTCCGGCAGGTGGTTCCGCCGTGCTCGGCAGGTGGTTCAGGCATGGCCGTCACTTGGTTCCAGTCTGTCCAGGACGTGTTTCCAGCTTCTCCGGCAGGTGGTTCTGGTACGGCTGAGAGGTGGTTCCGCCATGGCTGGCAGGTGATCCCGGACTGTCCCCCAGGTGGTTCTGGCATAGCCAGCAGTTGATATTGGCCTGTCCGGCAGGTGGTTCCAGCGAGTCGAACAGGTGGCTCCGGCGTTCTTGGCAGGTGGTTCCGGTCTGTCCGGTAGGTGTTTGCGGCGTGTCTGGCACGTGTTTCCGGCATGCGCGGCAGGTGATTCCGTAGTGTCCGCCAGGTGGTTCTGGCATACCCGGCAGGTGATTTTGGCGTGTCCGGCAGGTGTTTCTGGCGAGTCGAGCAGGTGGCTCCGGCATGCTCGGCAGGTGCTTCCGGCGTCTCCGGCACTTGGTTCTGGTGTGTCTGAGAGCTAGTTGCGGCATGTCCGGCAGATGATTCCGGAGTGTCCGCCAAGTGGTTCTGGCATACCCAGCAGGTGATTTTGGCGTGTCAGGGAGGTGGTACCGGTGAGTCGAGCAGGTTGTTCCAGCGTGCTCGGCAGGTGGTTCAGGCGGTTCTGGCAGGTGGTATCCGTCTGTTCGGGCTGTGGTTCCAGCATCTCATGAACACGTTTCTGGCACGTCTGAGATGTGGTTCCAGCCGGCCCGACAGGTGTTTCCGCAGTGTCCGCCAAGCGGTTCTAGCGTAGTTGGCAGGTGATTTTGGCATGACCGGCAGGTGGTTCCAGCAAGCCTGGCAGGTGATTCCAAAGTGTTCACCAACTGGTTGTGGCGTAGCCGGCAGGTGATTTTTGCGTGATCGGCAGGTGGTTCTGGCGAGTCGAGCAGGTGGTTCCGGCGTGCTCGGCTGGTGCTTCCGGGGTCATTGGCACGGGGTTCTGGCATGTCTGAGAGGTGGTTCCTGCATGCCCGGCAAGTGATTCCGGAGTGTTCGCCAAGTGGTTCTGGCATAGTCGGCAGGTGATTTTGGCATGTCCGGCAGGTGGTTCAGGCGAGTTGAGCAGGTGGTTCCAACGTGCTTGGCAGGTGCTTCCGGCGTCTCCGGCACGTGTTTCTGGCACATCTGACAGGTGGTTCCGGCATGCCCGAAAGGTGATTCCGGTCTGTCCGGTAGGTGGTTCCAGCCTGCACGGCATGTGGTTCTGGTACGTCTCAGAGGTGGTTGCGCATGCCCAACAGGTGATTCCGGACTGTCCGCCACATGGTTCTGGCACGTCTGAGAGGTGGTTCCGGCATGCCCGGCAGGTCATCCCAGAGAGTCCTCCAAGTGGTTCTGGCATACACGCAGGTGATTTTGGCGTGTCTGGCAGGTTGTTCCGTGGTGCTTGGCAGGTGGTTCAGGCTTGGCCGGCAGGTGGTTCCAGACTGTCCAGGACGTGTTTCCAGCTTCTCCGGCAGGTGGTTCTGGTACGTCTGAGAGGTGGTTCCGCCATGGCTGGCAGGTGATCCCGGACTGTCCCCCAGGCGGTTCTGGCATAGCCAGCAGTTGATATTGGCCTGTCCGGCAGGTGGTTCCAGCGAGTCGAACAGGTGGCTCTGGCGTTCTTGGCAGGTGGTTCCGGTCTGTCCGGTAGGTGATTCCGGCGTGTCAGGCACGTGCTTCCGGCACTTCTGAGAGGTGGTTCCGGCATGCGCGGCAGGTGATTCCGTAGTGTCCGGCAGGTGGTTCTGGCATACCCGGCAGGTGATTTTGGCGTGTCCGGCAGGTGTTTCTGGCGAGTCGAGCAGGTGGCTCCGGCCTGCTCGGCAGGTGCTTCCGGCGTCTCCGGCACTTGGTTCTGGTGTGTCTGAGAGCTGGTTCCGGCATGTCCGGCAGATGATTCCGGAGTGTCCGCCAAGTGGTTGTGGCATACCCAGCAGGTGATTTTGGCGTGTCAGGGAGGTGGTACCGGTGAGTTGAGCTTGTGGTTCCGGCGTTCTCGGCAGGTGGTTCAGGCGGTTCTGGCAGGTGGTATCAGTCTGTTCGGGGTGTGGTTCCAGCATCTCATGAACACGTTTCTGGCACGTCTGAGATGTGGTTCCAGCCGGCCCGACAGGTGATTCCGCAGTGTCCGCCAAGCGGTTCTGGCGTAGTTGTCAGGTGATTTTGGCATGACCGGCAGGTGGTTCCAGCAAGCCTGGCAGGTGATTCCAAAGTGTTCACCAAATGGTTGTGGCGTAGCCGGCAGGTGATTTTTGAATGATCGGCTGGTGTTTCTGACGAGTCGAGCAGGTGGCTCCGGCGTGCTCGACAGGTTGTTCAGACGGTTCTGGCAGGTGTTTTCCGACTGTTCGGGGTGTTGTTCCAGCATCTCATGCACATGGTTGTGGCACGTCTGAGATGTGGTTCCGGCCGGCCCGACAGGTGTTTCCACAGTGTCCGCCAAGGGGTACTGGCGTAGTTGGCAGGTGATTTTGGCATGACCGGCAGGTGGTTCCAGCACGCCCGGCAGGTGATTCCGAAGTGTTCCCCAACTGGTTGTGGCGTAGCCGGCAGGTGATTTTGGCGTGTCCGGCAGGTGTTTCTGGCGAGTCGAGCAGGTGGCTCCGGCATGCTCGGCAGGTGCTTCCGGCGTCTCCGGCACTTGGTTCTGGTGTGTCTGAGAGCTGGTTCCGGCATGTCCGGCAGATGATTCCGGAGTGTCCGCCAAGTGGTTCTGGCATACCCAGCAGGTGATTTTGGCGTGTCAGGGAGGTGGTACCGGTGAGTCGAGCATGTGGTTCCGGCGTGCTCGGCAGGTGGTTCAGGCGGTTCTGGCAGGTGGTATCCGTATGTTCGGGGTGTGGTTCCCGGATCTCATGAACACGTTTCTGGCACGTCTGAGATGTGGTTCCAGCCGGCCCGACAGGTGTTTCCGCAGTGTCCGCCAAGCGGTTCTGGCGTAGTTGTCAGGTGATTTTGGCATGACTTGCAGGTGGTTCCAGCAAGCCTGGCAGGTGATTCCAAAGTGTTCACCAACTGGTTGTGGCGTAGCCGGCAGGTGATTTTTGAATGATCGGCTGGTGTTTCTGGCGAGTCGAGCAGGTGGCTCCGGCATGATCGGCAGGTGCTTCCGGCGTCTCCGGCACGTGGTTCTGGTGTGTCTGAGAGCTGGTTCTGGCATGTCCGGCAGATGATTCCGGAGTGTCCGCCAAGTGGTTCTGGCATACCCGGCTGGTGATTTGGGCATGTCAGGTAGGTGGCTCCGGCGTGCTCGGCAGGTTGTTCAGACGGGTCTGGCAGGTGTTTTCCGTCTGTTTGGGGTGTGGTTCCAGCATCTCATGCACATGGTTCTGGCACGTCTGAGATGTGGTTCCGGCCGGCCCGACAGGTGTTTCCACAGTGTCCGCCATGTGGTATTGGCGTACTTGGCAGGTGATTTTGGCATGACCGGCAGGTGGTTCCAGCACGCCCGGCAGGTGATTCCGAAGTGTTCCCCAACTGGTTGTGGCGTAGCCGGCAGGTGATTTTTGCGTGTCCGGCAGGTGGTTCTGGCGAGTCGAGCAGGTGGTTCCGGCGTGCTCGGCAGGTGCTTCCGGGGTCATTGGCACGTGGTTCTGGCATGTCTGAGAGGTGGTTCCGGCATGCCCGGCAGGTGATTCCAGAGTGTTCGCCAAGTGTTTCCGGCGTAGCCGGCAGGTGAGTTTGCATGTCCAGCGGTCGTTCCGGCGGGTCAAGCCGGTGGTTCCGGCGTGTGCGGCAGGTGGTTCCGGTCTGTCCGGCAGGTGGTTCTGTGGTGTCCGGCACGAGGTTCAGTCTGAGAGGCTGTGCCGGCATGCCCCTCACGTGATTCCGGCTTGTCCCCGAAGTCGTGCTGGAGTAGCGGGCAGGTGATTTTGGCATTTCGGGCAGGTGGTTCAGGCGAGTTGAGCAGGTGGTTGCAACGTGGTCGGCAGGTGCTTCCGGCGTCTCCGGCACGTGTTTCTGGCACATCTGACTGGTGGTTCCGGCATGCCCAAAAGTTGATTCGGGTCTGTCCGGTAGGTGGTTCCGGCGTGCACAGCACGTGGTTCTGGTACGTCTCAGAGGTGGTTGCGTATGCCCAAGAGGTGATTCCGGACTGTCCGCCACGTGCTTCTGGCACGTCTGAGAGGTGGTTCCAACATGCCCGGCAGGTCATTTCGGAGAGTCGTCCAAGTTTTTCTGGCGTAGCCCGCAGGTGATTTTGGCGTGTCCGGCAGGTGGTTCCACCGTGCTCGGCAGGTGGTTCAGGCATGGCCGTCACGTGGTTCCAGTCTGTCCAGGACGTGTTTCCAGCTTCTCCGGGAGGTGTTTCTATTACGTCTGAGAGGTGGTTCCGACATGGCTGGCAGGTGATCCCGGACTGTCCCCCAGGTGGTTCTGGCATAGCCAGCAGTTGATATTGGCCTGTCCGGCAGGTGGTTCCAGCGATTCGAACAGGTGGCTCCGGCGTTCTTGGCAGGTGGTTCCGGCTGTCCGGTAGGTGTTTGCGGCGTGTCTGGCACGTGCTTCTGGCATGCGCGGCAGGTGATTCCGTAGTGTCCGCCAGGTGGTTCTGGCATACCCGGCAGGTGATTTTGGCGTGTCCGGCAGGTGTTTCTGGCGAGTCGAGCAGGTGGCTCCGGCCTGCTCGGCAGGTGCTTCTGGCGTCTCCGGCACTTGGTTCTGGTGTGTCTGAGAGCTGGTTCCGGCATGTCCGGCAGATGATTCCGGAGTGCCCGCCAAGTGGTTGTGGCATACCCAGCAGGTGATTTTGGCGTGTCAGGGAGGTGGTACCGGTGAGTTGAGCTTGTGGTTCCGGCGTTCTCGGCAGGTGGTTCAGGCGGTTCTGGCAGGTGGTATCAGTCTGTTCGGGGTGTGGTTCCAGCATCTCATGAACACGTTTCTGGCACGTCTGAGATGTGGTTCCAGCCGCCCCGACAGGTGTTTCCGCAGTGTCCGCCAAGCGGTTCTGGCGTAGTTGTCAGGTGATTTTGGCATGACCGGCAGGTGGTTCCAGCAAGCCTGGCAGGTGATTCCAAAGTTTTCACCAAATGGTTGTGGCGTAGCCGGCAGGTGATTTTTGAATGATCGGCTGGTGTTTCTGGCGAGTCGAGCAGGTGGCTCCGGCGTGCTCGACAGGTTGTTCAGACGGTTCTGGCAGGTGTTTTCCGACTCTTCGGGGTGTGGTTCCAGCATCTCATGCACATGGTTGTGGCACGTCTGAGATGTGGTTCCGGCCGGCCCGACAGGTGTTTCCACAGTGTCCGCCAAGGGGTACTTGCGTAGTTGGCAGGTGATTTTGGCATGACCGGCAGGTGGTTCCAGCACGCCCGGCAGGTGATTCCGAAGTGTTCCCCAACTGGTTGTGGCGTAGCCGGCAGGTGATTTTTGCGTGTCCGGCAGGTGGTTCTGGCGAGTCGAGCAGGTGGTTCCGGCGTGCTCGGCAGGTGCTTCCGGGGTCATTGGCACGTGGTTCTGGCATATCTGAGAGGTGGTTCCGGCATGCCCGGCAGGTGATTCCGGAGTGTTCGCCAAGTGTTTCCGGCGTAGCCGGCAGGTGAGTTTGCATGTCCAGCGGTCGTTCCGGCGGGTCGAGCCGGTGGTTCCGGCGTGTGCGGCAGGTGGTTCCGGTCTGTCCGGCAGGTGGTTCTGTGTTGTCCTGCACGAGGTTCAGTCTGAGAGGCTGTGCCGGCATGCCCCTCACGTGATTCCGGCTTGTCCCCGAAGTGGTGCTGGTGTAGCGGGCAGGTGATTTTGGCGTGTCCGGCAGGTGGTTCAGGCGAGTTGAGCAGGTGGTTGCGACGTGCTCGGCAGGTGCTTCCGGCGTCTCCGGCACGTGTTTCTGGCACATCTGACTGGTGGTTCCGGCATGCCCAAAAGTTGATTCCGGTCTTTCCGGTAGGTGGTTCCGGCGTGCACGGCACGTGGTTCTGGTACGTGTCAGAGTTGGTTGCGTATGCCCAACAGGTGATTCCGGACTGTCCGCCACGTGCTTCTGGCACGTCTGAGAGGTGGTTCCTGCATGCCCGGCAAGTGATTCCGGAGTGTTCGCCAAGTGGTTCTGGCATAGTCGGCAGGTGATTTTGGCATGTCCGGCAGGTGGTTCAGGCGAGTTGAGCAGGTGGTTCCAACGTGCTTGGCAGGTGCTTCCGGCGTCTCCGGCACGTGTTTCTGGCACATCTGACAGGTGGTTCCGGCATGCCCGAAAGGTGATTCCGGTCTGTCCGGTAGGTGGTTCCAGCCTGCACGGCATGTGGTTCTGGTACGTCTCAGAGGTGGTTGCGCATGCCCAACAGGTGATTCCGGACTGTCCGCCACATGGTTCTGGCACGTCTGAGAGGTGGTTCCGGCATGCCCGGCAGGTCATCCCAGAGAGTGCTCCAAGTGGTTCTGGCATAACACGCAGGTGATTTTGGCGTGTCTGGCAGGTTGTTCCGTTGTGCTTGGCAGGTGGTTCAGGCTTGGCCGGCAGGTGGTTCCAGACTGTCCAGGACGTGTTTCCAGCTTCTCCGGCAGGTGGTTCTGGTACGTCTGAGAGGTGGTTCCGCCATGGCTGGCAGGTGATTCCGGACCGTCCCCCAGGTGGTTCTGGCATAGCCAGCAGTTGATATTGGCCTGTCCGGCAGGTGGTTCCAGCGAGTCGAACAGGTGGCTCCGGCGTGCTCGGCAGGTGGTTCCGGTCTGTCCGGTAGGTGATTCCGGCGTGTCCGGCACGTGCTTCCGGCACGTCTGAGAGGTGGTTCCGGCATGCGCGACAGGTGGTTTCGGAGTGTCCACCAGGTGGTTCTGGCGTACCCGGCAGGTGATTTTGGCGTGTCCGGCAGGTGTTTCTGGCGAGTCGAGCAGGTGGCTCCGGCATGCTCGGCAGGTGCTTCCGGCGTCTCCGGCACGTGGTTCTGGTGTGTCTGAGAGCTGGTTCCGGCATGTCCGGCAGATGATTCCGGAGTGTCCGCCAAGTGGTTCTGGCATACCCGGCTGGTGATTTGGGCATGTCAGGTAGGTGGTTCCGGCGAGTCGAGCAGGTGGCTCCGGCGTGCTCGGCAGGTTGTTCAGACGGGTCTGGCAGGTGTTTTCCGTCTGTGCGGGGTGTGGTTCCAGCATCTCATGCATATGGTTCTGGCACGTCTGAGATGTGGTTCCGGCCGGCCCGACAGGTGTTTCCACAGTGTCCGCCAAGTGGTACTGGCGTAGTTGGCAGGTGATTTTGGCATGACCGGCAGGTGGTTCCAGCAAGCCCGGCAGGTGATTCCAAAGTGTTCCCCAACTGGTTGTGGCGTAGCCGGTAGGTGATTTTTGCGTGTCCGGCAGGTGGGTCTGGCGAGTCGATCAGGTGGTTCCGGGGTGCTCGGCAGGTGCTTCCGGGGTCATTGGCACGTGGTTCTGGCATATCTGAGAGGTGGTTCCGGCATGCCCGGCAGGTGATTCCGGCGTGTTCGCCAAGTGTTTCCGGCGTAGCCGGCAGGTGATTTTGCATGTCCAGCGGTCGTTCCGGCGGGTCGAGCCGGTGGTTCCGGCGTGTGCGGCAGGTGGTTCCGGTCTGTCTGGCAGGTGGTTCTGTGGTGTCCGGCACGAGGTTCAGTCTGAGAGGCTGTGCCGGCATGCCCCTCACGTGATTCCGGCTTGTCCCCGAAGTGGTGCTGGTGTAGCGGGCAGGTGATTTTGGCGTGTCCGGCAGGTGGTTCAGGCGAGTTGAGCAGGTGGTTGCGACGTGCTCGGCAGGTGCTTCCGGCGTCTCCGGCACGTGTTTCTGGCACATCTGACTGGTGGTTCCGGCATGCCCAAAAGTTGATTCCGGTCTGTCCGGTAGGTGGTTCCGGCGTGCACGGCACGTGGTTCTGGTACGTCTCAGAGGTGGTTGCGTATGCCCAACAGGTGATTCCGGACTGTCCGCCACGTGCTTCTGGCACGTCTGAGAGGTGGTTCAAACATGCCCGGCATGTCATTTCGGAGAGTCGTCCAAGTGGTTCTGGCGTAGCCCGCAGGTGATTTTGGCGTGTCCGGCAGGTGGTTCCGCCGTGCTCGGCAGGTGGTTCAGGCATGGCCGTCACGTGTTTCCAGTCTGTCCAGGACGTGTTTCCAGCTTCTCCGGCAGGTGGTTCTGGTACGTCTGAGAGGTGGTTCCGCCATGGCTGGCAGGTGATCCCGGACTGTCCCCCAGGTGGTTCTGGCATAGCCAGCAGTTGATATTGGCCTGTCCGGCAGGTGGTTCCAGCGAGTCGAACAGGTGGCTCCGGCGTTCTTGGCAGGTGGTTACGGTCTGTCCGGTAGGTGTTTCCGGCGTGTCCGGGACGTGCTTCCGGCACGTCTGAGAGGTGGTTCCAGCATGCGCGGCAGGTGATTCCGTAGTGTCCGCCAGGTGGTTCTGGCATACCCGGCAGGTGATTTTGGCGTGTCCGGCAGGTGTTTCTGGCGAGTCGAGCAGGTGGCTCCGGCATGCTCGGCAGGTGCTTCCGGCGTCTCCGGCACTTGGTTCTGGTGTGTCTGAGAGCTGGTTCCGGCATGTCCGGCAGATGATTCCGGAGTGTCCGCCAAGTGGTTCTGGCATACCCAGCAGGTGATTTTGGCGTGTCAGGGAGGTGGTACTGGTGAGTCGAGCAGGTGGTTCCGGCGTGCTCAGCAGGTGGTTCAGGCGGTTCTGGCAGGTGGTATCCGTCTGTTCGGGGTGTGGTTCCAGCATCTCATGAACACGTTTCTGGCACGTCTGAGATGTGGTTCCAGCCGGCCTGACAGGTGTTTCCGCAGTGTCCGCCAAGCGGTTCTGGCGTAGTTGGCAGGTGATTTTGGCATGACTGGCAGGTGGTTCCAGCAAGCCTGGCAGGTGATTCCAAAGTGTTCACCAACTGGTTGTGGCGTAGCCGGCAGGTGATTTTTGCGTGATCGGCAGGTGGCTCAGGCGAGTCGAGCAGGTGGTTCCGGCGTGCTCGGCTGGTGCTTCCGGGGTCATTGGCACGGGGTTCTGGCATGTCTGAGAGGTGGTTCCTGCATGCCCGGCAAGTGATTCCGGAGTGTTCGCCAAGTGGTTCTGGCATAGTCGGCAGGTGATTTTGGCATGTCCGGCAGGTGGTTCAGGCGAGTTGAGCAGGTGGTTCCAACGTGCTTGGCAGGTGCTTCCGGCGTCTCCGGCACGTGTTTCTGGCACATCTGACAGGTGGTTCCGGCATGCCCGAAAGGTGATTCCGGTCTGTCCGGTAGGTGGTTCCAGAATGCACGGCATGTGGTTATGGCACGTCTCAGAGGTGGTTGCGCATGCCCAACAGGTGATTCCGGACTGTCCGCCACATGGTTCTGGCACGTCTGAGAGGTGGTTCCGGCATGCCCGGCAGGTCATCCCAGAGAGTCCTCCAAGTGGTTCTGGCATAACACGCAGGTGATTTTGGCGTGTCTGGCAGGTTGTTCCGTTGTGCTTGGCAGGTGGTTCAGGCTTGGCCGGCAGGTGGTTCCAGACTGTCCAGGACGTGTTTCCAGCTTCTCCGGCAGGTGGTTCTGGTACGTCTGAGAGGTGGTTCCGCCATGGCTGGCAGGTGATTCCGGACCGTCCCCCAGGTGGTTCTGGCATGGCCAGCATTTGATATTGGCCTGTCCGGCAGGTGTTTCCAGCGAGTCGAACAGGTGGCTCCGGCGTGCTCGGCAGGTGGTTCCGGTCTGTCCGGTAGGTGATTCCGGCGTGTCCGGCACGTGCTTCCGGCACGTCTGAGAGGTGGTTCCGGCATGCGCGACAGGTGGTTTCGGAGTGTCCGCCAGGTGGTTCTGGCGTACCCGGCAGGTGATTTTGGCGTGTCCGGCAGGTGTTTCTGGCGAGTCGAGCAGGTGGCTCCGGCATGCTCGGCAGGTGCTTCCGGCGTCTCCGGCACGTGGTTCTGGTGTGTCTGAGAGCTGGTTACGGCATGTCCGGCAGATGATTCCGGAGTGTCCGCCAAGTGGTTCTGGCATACCCGGCTGGTGATTTGGGCATGTCAGGTAGGTGGCTCCGGCGTGCTCGGCAGGTTGTTCAGACGGGTCTGGCAGGTGTTTTCCGTCTGTTCGGGGTGTGGTTCCAGCATCTCATGCACATGGTTCTGGCACGTCTGAGATGTGGTTCCGGCCGGCCCGACAGGTGTTTCCACAGTGTCCGCCAAGTGGTACTGGCGTAGTTGGCAGGTGATTTTGGCATGACCGGCAGGTGG
Organism: Equus przewalskii; assembly: GCF_037783145.1. Classification (NCBI taxonomy): domain Eukaryota; kingdom Metazoa; phylum Chordata; class Mammalia; order Perissodactyla; family Equidae; genus Equus; species Equus przewalskii. Next base: position 25,167 of record NW_027227799.1, on the reverse strand, counting down.
TTCCAGCAAGCCCGGCAGGTGATTCCGAAGTGTTCCCCAACTGGTTGTGGCGTAGCCGGCAGGTGATTTTTGCGAGTCCGGCAGGTGGTTCTGGCGAGTCGAGCAGGTGGTTGCGGCGTGCTCGGCAGGTGCTTCCGGGGTCATTGGCACGTGGTTCTGGCATATCTGAGAGGTGGTTCCGGCATGCCCGGCAGTTGATTCCGGAGTGTTCGCCAAGTGTTTCCGGCGTAGCCGTCAGGTGATTTTGCATGTCCAGCGGTCGTTCCGGCAGGTCGAGCCGGTGGTTCCGGCGTGTCCGGCAGGTGGTTCCGGTCTGTCCGGCAGGCGGTTCTGTGGTGTCCGGCACGAGGTTCAGTCTGACAGGCTGTGCCGGCATGCCCTTACGTGATTCTGGATTGTCCCCGAAGTGGTGCTGGTGTAGCGGGCAGGTGATTTTGGCGTGTCCGGCAGGTGGTTCAGGCGAGTTGAGCAGGTGGTTCCGGCGTGCACGGCACGTGGTTCTGGTACGTGTCAGAGGTGGTTGCGTATGCCCAACATGTGATTCCGGACTGTCCGCCATGTGCTTCTGGAACGTCTGAGAGGTGGTTCCATCATGCCTGGCAGGTCATCCCAGAGAGTCCTCCAAGTGGTTCTGGCATAACACGCAGGTGATTTTGGCGTGTCTGGCAGGTTGTTCCGTTGTGCTTGGCAGGTGGTTCAGGCTTGGCCGGCAGGTGGTTCCAGACTGTCCAGGACGTGTTTCCAGCTTCTCCGGCAGGTGGTTCTGGTACGTCTGAGAGGTGGTTCCGCCATGGCTGGCAGGTGGTACCGGACCGTCCCCCAGGTGGTTCTGGCATAGCCAGCAGTTGATATTGGCCTGTCCGGCAGGTGGTTCCAGCGAGTCGAACAGGTGGCTCCGGCTTGCTCGGCAGGTGGTTCTGGTCTGTCCGGTAGGTGATTCCGGCGTGTCCGGCACGTGCTTCCGGCACGTCTGAGAGGTGGTTCCGGCATGCGCGACAGGTGATTTCGGAGTGTCCGCCAGGTGGTTCTGGCGTACCCGGCAGGTGATTTTGGCGTGTTCGGCAGGTGTTTCTGGCGAGTCGAGCAGCTGGCTCCGGCATGCTCGGCAGGTGCTTCCGGCGTCTCCGGCACGTGGTTCTGGTGTGTCTGAGAGCTGGTTCCGGCATGTCCGGCAGATGATTCCGGAGTGTCCGCCAAGTGGTTCTGGCATACCCGGCTGGTGATTTGGGCATGTCAGGTAGGTGGTTCCGGCGAGTCGAGCAGGTGGCTCCGGCGTGCTCGGCAGGTTGTTCAGACGGGTCTGGCAGGTGTTTTCCGTCTGTTCGGGGTGTGGTTCCAGCATCTCATGCACATGGTTCTGGCACGTCTGAGATGTGGTTCCGGCCGGCCCGACAGGTGTTTCCACAGTGTCCGCCAAGTGGTACTGGCGTAGTTGGCAGGTGATTTTGGCATGACCGGCAGGTGGTTCCAGCAAGCCCGGCAGGTGATTCCGAAGTGTTCCCCAACTGGTTGTGGCGTAGCCGGCAGGTGATTTTTGCGTGTCCGGCAGGTGGTTCTGGCGAGTCGAGCAGGTGGTTCCGGCGTGCTCGGCAGGTGCTTCCGGGGTCATTAGCACGTGGTTCTGGCATATCTGAGAGGTGGTTCCGGCATGCCCGGCAGGTGATTCCGGAGTGTTCGCCAAGTGTTTCCGGCGTAGCCGGCAGGTGATTTTGCATGTCCAGCGGTCGTTCCGGCGGGTCGAGCCGGTGGTTCCGGCGTGTGCGGCAGGTGGTTCCGGTCTGTCCGGCAGGTGGTTCTGTGGTGTCCGGCACGAGGTTCAGTCTGAGAGGCTGTGCCGGCATGCCCCTCACGTGATTCCGGCTTGTCCCCGAAGTGGTGCTGGTGTAGCGGGCAGGTGATTTTGGCGTGTCCGGCAGGTGGTTCAGGCGAGTTGAGCAGGTGGTTGCGACGTGCTCGGCAGGTGCTTCCGGCGTCTCCGGCACGTGTTTCTGGCACATCTGACTGGTGGTTCCGGCATGCCCAAAAGTTGATTCCGGTCTGTCCGGTAGGTGGTTCCGGCGTGCACGGCACGTGGTTCTGGTACGTGTCAGAGTTGGTTGCGTATGCCCAACAGGTGATTCCGGACTGTCCGCCACGTGCTTCTGGCACGTCTGAGAGGTGGTTCCTGCATGCCCGGCAAGTGATTCCGGAGTGTTCGCCAAGTGGTTCTGGCATAGTCGGCAGGTGATTTTGGCATGTCCGGCAGGTGGTTCAGGCGAGTTGAGCAGGTGGTTCCAACGTGCTTGGCAGGTGCTTCCGGCGTCTCCGGCACGTGTTTCTGGCACATCTGACAGGTGGTTCCGGCATGCCCGAAAGGTGATTCCGGTCTGTCCGGTAGGTGGTTCCAGCCTGCACGGCATGTGGTTCTGGTACGTCTCAGAGGTGGTTGCGCATGCCCAACAGGTGATTCCGGACTGTCCGCCACATGGTTCTGGCACGTCTGAGAGGTGGTTCCGGCATGCCCGGCAGGTCATCCCAGAGAGTCCTCCAAGTGGTTCTGGCATAACACGCAGGTGATTTTGGCGTGTCTGGCAGGTTGTTCCGTTGTGCTTGGCAGGTGGTTCAGGCATGGCCGTCACGTGGTTCCAGTCTGTCCAGGACGTGTTTCCAGCTTCTCCGGCAGGTGGTTCTGGTACGTCTGAGAGGTGGTTCCGCCATGGCTGGCAGGTGATCCCGGACTGTCCCCCAGGTGGTTCTGGCATAGCCAGCAGTTGATATTGGCCTGTCCGGCAGGTGGTTCCAGCGAGTCGAACAGGTGGCTCCGGCGTTCTTGGCAGGTGGTTCCGGTCTGTCCGGTAGGTGTTTCCGGCGTGTCTGGCACGTGCTTCCGGCACGTCTGAAAGTTGGTACCGACATGTGCTGCAGGTGATTCCGTAGTGTCCGCCAGGTGGTTCTGGCATACCCGGCAGGTGATTTTGGCATGTCCGGCAGGTGTTTCTGGCGAGTCGAGCAGGTGGCTCCGGCATGCTCGGCAGGTGCTTCCGGCGTCTCCGGCACGTGGTTCTGGTGTGTCTGAGAGCTGGTTCCGGCATGTCCGGCAGATGATTCCGGAGTGTCCGCCAAGTGGTTCTGGCATACCCGGCTGGTGATTTGGGCATGTCAGGTAGGTGGTTCCGGCGAGTCGAGCAGGTGGCTCCGGCGTGCTCGGCAGGTTGTTCAGACGGGTCTGGCAGGTGTTTTCCGTCTGTGCGGGTTGTGGTTCCAGCATCTCATGCACATGGTTCTGGCACGTGTGAGATGTGCTTCCGGCCGGGCCCGACAGGTGTTTCCACAGTGTCCGCCAAGTGGTACTGGCGTAGTTGGCAGGTGATTTTGGCATGACCGGCAGGTGGTTCCAGCAAGCCCGGCAGGTGATTCCGAAGTGTTCCCCAACTGGTTGTGGCGTAGCCGGCAGGTGATTTTTGCGTGTCCGGCAGGTGGTTCTGGCGAGTCGAGCAGGTGGTTGCGGCGTGCTCGGCAGGTGCTTCCGGGGTCATTGGCACGTGGTTCTGGCATATCTGAGAGGTGGTTCCGGCATGCCCGGCAGGTTATTCCGGAGTGTTCGCCAAGTGTTTCCGGCGTAGCCGGCAGGTGATTTTGCATGTCCAGCGGTCGTTCCGGCGGGTCGAGCCGGTGGTTCCGGCGTGTCCGGCAGGTGGTTCCGGTCTGTCCGGCAGGTGGTTCTGTGGTGTCCGGCACGAGGTTCAGTCTGAGAGGCTGTGCCGGCATGCCCCTCACGTGATTCCGGCTTGTCCCCGAAGTGGTGCTGGTGTAGCGGGCAGGTGATTTTGGCGTGTCCGGCAGGTGGTTCAGGCGAGTTGAGCAGGTGGTTGCGACGTGCTCGGCAGGTGCTTCCGGCGTCTCCGGCACGTGTTTCTGGCACATCTGACTGGTGGTTCCGGCATGCCCAAAAGTTGATTCCGGTCTGTCCGGTAGGTGGTTCCGGCGTGCACGGCACGTGGTTGTGGTACCTCTCAGAGGTGGTTGCGTATGCCCAACAGGTGATTCCGGACTGTCCGCCACGTGCTTCTGGCACGTCTGAGAGGTGGTTCCGGCATGCCCGGCAGGTCATTCCAGAGAGTCCTCCATGTGGTTCTGGCATAACACGCAGGTGATTTTGGCGTGTCTGGCAGGTTGTTCCGTTGTGCTTGGCAGGTGGTTCAGGCTTGGCCGGCAGGTGGTTCCAGACTGTCCAGGACGTGTTTCCAGCTTCTCCGGCAGGTGGTTCTGGTACGTCTGAGAGGTGGTTCCGCCATGGCTGGCAGGTGATTCCGGACCGTCCCCCAGGTGGTTCTGGCATAGCCAGCAGTTGATATTGGCCTGTCCGGCAGGTGTTTCCAGCGAGTTGAACAGGTGGCTCCGGCGTGCTCGGCAGGTGGTTCCGGTCTGTCCGGTAGGTGATTCCGGCGTGTCCGGCACGTGCTTCCGGCACGTCTGAGAGGTGGTTCCGGCATGCGCGACAGGTGGTTTCGGAGTGTCCGCCAGGTGGTTCTGGCGTACCCGGCAGGTGATTTTGGCGTGTCCGGCAGGTGTTTCTGGCGAGTCGAGCAGGTGGCTCCGGCATGCTCGGCAGGTGCTTCCGGCGTCTCCGGCACTTGGTTCTGGTGTGTCTGAGAGCTGGTTCCGGCATGTCCGGCAGATGATTCCGGAGTGTCCGCCAAGTGGTTCTGCCATACCCAGCAGGTGATTTTGGCGTGTCAGGGAGGTGGTTCCGGTGAGTCGAGCAGGTGGTTCCAGCGTGCTCAGCAGGTGGTTCAGGCGGTTTTGGCAGGTGGCATCCGTCTGCTCGGGGTGTGGTTCCAGCATCTCATGAACACGTTTCTGGCATGTCTGAGATGTGGTTCCAGCCGGCCCGACAGGTGTTTCCGCAGTGTCCGCCAAGCGGTTCTGGCGTAGTTGGCAGGTGATTTTGGCATGACTGGCAGGTGGTTCCAGCAAGCCTGGCAGGTGATTCCAAAGTGTTCACCAACTGGTTGTGGAGTAGCCGGCAGGTGATTTTTGCGTGATCGGCAGGTGGTTCTGGCGAGTCGGGCAGGTGGTTCCGGCGTGCTCGGCTGGTGCTTCCGGGGTCATTGGCACAGGGTTCTGGCATGTCTGAGAGGTGGTTCCTGCATGCCCAGCAAGTGATTCCGGAGTGTTCGCCAAGTGGTTCTGGCATAGTCGGCAGGTGATTTTGGCATGTCCGGCAGGTGGTTCAGGCGAGTTGAGCAGGTGGTTCCAACGTGCTTGGCAGGTGCTTCCGGCGTCTCCGGCACGTGTTTCTGGCACATCTGACAGGTGGTTCCGGCATGCCCGAAAGGTGATTCCGGTCTGTCCGGTAGGTGGTTCCAGAATGCACGGCATGTGGTTATGGCACGTCTCAGAGGTGGTTGCGCATGCCCAACAGGTGATTCCGGACTGTCCGCCACATGGTTCTGGCACGTCTGAGAGGTGGTTCCGGCATGCCCGGCAGGTCATCCCAGAGAGTCCTCCAAGTGGTTCTGGCATAACACGCAGGTGATTTTGGCGTGTCTGGCAGGTTGTTCCGTTGTGCTTGGCAGGTGGTTCAGGCTTGGCCGGCAGGTGGTTCCAGACTGTCCAGGACGTGTTTCCAGCTTCTCCGGCAGGTGGTTCTGGTACGTCTGAGAGGTGGTTCCGCCATGGCTGGCAGGTGATTCCGGACCGTCCCCCAGGTGGTTCTGGCATAGCCAGCAGTTGATATTGGCCTGTCCGGAAGGTGGTTCCAGCGAGTCGAAAAGGTGGCTCCGGCGTGCTCGGCAGGTGGTTCCGGTCTGTCCGGTAGGTGATTCCGGCGTGTCCGGCACGTGCTTCCGGCACGTCTGAGAGGTGGTTCCGGCATGCGCGACAGGTGGTTTCGGAGTGTCCGCCAGGTGGTTCTGGCGTACCCGGCAGGTGATTTTGGCGTGTCCGGCAGGTGTTTCTGGCGAGTCGAGCAGGTGGCTCCGGCATGCTCGGCAGGTGCTTCCGGCGTCTCCGGCACGTGGTTCTGGTGTGTCTGAGAGCTGGTTCCGGCATGTCCGGCAGATGATTCCGGAGTGTCCGCCAAGTGGTTCTGGCATACCCAGCAGGTGATTTTGGCGTGTCAGGGAGGTGGTACTGGTGAGTCGAGCAGGTGGTTCCGGCGTGCTCAGCAGGTGGTTCAGGCGGTTCTGGCAGGTGGTATCCGTCTGTTCGGGGTGTGGTTCCAGCATCTCATGAACACGTTTCTGGCACGTCTGAGATGTGGTTCCAGCCGGCCTGACAGGTGTTTCCGCAGTGTCCGCCAAGCGGTTCTGGCGTAGTTGGCAGGTGATTTTGGCATGACTGGCAGGTGGTTCCAGCAAGCCTGGCAGGTGATTCCAAAGTGTTCACCAACTGGTTGTGGCGTAGCCGGCAGGTGATTTTTGCGTGATCGGCAGGTGGCTCAGGCGAGTCGAGCAGGTGGTTCCGGCGTGCTCGGCTGGTGCTTCCGGGGTCATTGGCACGGGGTTCTGGCATGTCTGAGAGGTGGTTCCTGCATGCCCGGCAAGTGATTCCGGAGTGTTCGCCAAGTGGTTCTGGCATAGTCGGCAGGTGATTTTGGCATGTCCGGCAGGTGGTTCAGGCGAGTTGAGCAGGTGGTTCCAACGTGCTTGGCAGGTGGTTCCGGCGTCTCCGGCACGTGTTTCTGGCACATCTGACAGGTGGTTCCGGCATGCCCGAAAGGTGATTCCGGTCTGTCCGGTAGGTGGTTCCAGCCTGCACGGCATGTGGTTCTGGTACGTCTCAGAGGTGGTTGCGCATGCCCAACAGGTGATTCCGGACTGTCCGGCCGCATGGTTCTGGCACGTCTGAGAGGTGGTTCCGGCATGCCCGGCAGGTCATCCCAGAGAGTCCTCCAAGTGGTTCTGGCATAACTCACAGGTGATTTTGGCGTGTCTGGCAGGTTGTTCCGTTGTGCTTGGCAGGTGGTTCAGGCTTGGCCGGCAGGTGGTTCCAGACTGTCCAGGACGTGTTTCCAGCTTCTCCGGCAGGTGGTTCTGGTACGTCTGAGAGGTGGTTCCGCCATGGCTGGCAGGTGATTCCGGACCGTCCCCCGGTGGTTCTGGCATGGGCAGCAGTTGATATTGGCCTGTCCGGCAGGTGGTTCCAGCGAGTCGAACAGGTGGCTCCGGCGTGCTCGGCAGGTGGTTCCGGTCTGTCCGGTAGGTGATTCCAGCGTGTCCGGCACGTGCTTCCGGCACGTCTGAGAGGTGGTTCCGGCATGCGCGACAGGTGGTTTCGGAGTGTCCGCCTGGTGGTTCTGGCGTACCCGGCAGGTGATTTTGGCGTGTCCGGCAGGTGTTTCTGGCGACTCGAGCAGGTGGCTCCGGCATGCTCGGCAGGTGCTTCCGGCGTCTCCGGCACGTGGTTCTGGTGTGTCTGAGAGCTGGTTCCGGCATGTCCGGCAGATGATTCCGGAGTGTCCGCCAAGTGGTTCTGGCATACCCGGCTGGTGATTTGGGCATGTCAGGTAGGTGGTTCCGGCGAGTCGAGCAGGTGGCTCCGGCGTGCTCGGCAGGTTGTTCAGACGGGTCTGGCAGGTGTTTTCCGTCTGTGCGGGGTGTGGTTCCAGCATCTCATGCACATGGTTCTGGCACGTCTGAGATGTGGTTCCGGCCGGCCCGACAGGTGTTTCCACAGTGTCCACCAAGTGGTACTGGCGTAGTTGGCAGGTGACTTTGGCATGACCGGCAGGTGGTTCCAGCAAGCCCGGCAGGTGATTCCGAAGTGTTCCCCAACTGGTTGTGGCGTAGCCGGCAGGTGATTTTTGCGTGTCCGGCTGGTGGTTCTGGCGAGTCGAGCAGGTGGTTCCGGCGTGCTCGGCAGGTGCTTCCGGGGTCATTGGCACGTGGTTCTGGCATATCTGAGAGGTGGTTCCGGCATGCCCGGCAGGTGATTCCGGCGTGTTCGCCAAGTGTTTCCGGCGTAGCCGGCAGGTGATTTTGCATGTCCAGCGGTCGTTCCGGCGGGTCGAGCCGGTGGTTCCGGCGTGTGCGGCAGGTGGTTCCGGTCTGTCCGGCAGGTGGTTCTGTGTTGTCCGGCACGAGGTTCAGTCTGAGAGGCTGTGCCGGCATGCCCCTCACGTGATTCCGGCTTGTCCCCGAAGTGGTGCTGGTGTAGCGGGCAGGTGATTTTGGCGTGTCCGGCAGGTGGTTCAGGCGAGTTGAGCAGGTGGTTGCGACGTGCTCGGCAGGTGCTTCCGGCGTCTCCGGCACGTGTTTCTGGCACATCTGACTGGTGGTTCCGGCATGCCCAAAAGTTGATTCCGGTCTGTCCGGTAGGTGGTTCCGGCGTGCACGGCACGTGGTTCTGGTACGTGTCAGAGGTGGTTGCGTATGCCCAACAGGTGAGTCCGGACTGTCCGCCACGTGCTTCTGGCACGTCGGAGAGGTGGTTCCAACATGCCCGGCAGGTCATTTCGGAGAGTCGTCCAAGTGGTTCTGGCGTAGCCCGCGGGTGATTTTGGCGTGTCCGGCAGGTGGTTCCGCCGTGCTCGGCAGGTGGTTCAGGCATGGCCGTCACGTGGTTCCAGTCTGTCCAGGACGTGTTTCCAGCTTCTCCGGCAGGTGGTTCTGGTACGTCTGAGAGGTGGTTCCGGCATGGCTGGCAGGTGATCCCGGACTGTCCCCCAGGTGGTTCTGGCATAGCCAGCAGTTGATATAGGCCTGTCCGGCAGGTGGTTCCAGCGAGTCGAACAGGTGGCTCTGGCGTTCTTGGCAGGTGGTTCCGGTCTGTCCGGTAGGTGTTTCCGGCGTGTCCGGCACGTGCTTCCGGCACGTCTGAGAGGTGGTCCGGCATGCGCGGCAGTTGATTCCGTAGTGTCCGCCAGGTGGTTCTGGCGTACCCGGCAGGTGATTTTGGCGTGTCCGGCAGGTGTTTCTGGCGAGTCGGGCAGGTGGCTCCGGCATGCTCGGCAGGTGCTTCCGGCGTCTCCGGCACTTGGTTCTGGTGTGTCTGAGAGCTGGTTCCGGCATGTCCGGCAGATGATTCCGCAGTGTCTGCCAAGTGGTTCTGGCATACCCAGCAGGTGATTTTGGCGTGTCTGGGAGGTGGTACCGGTGAGTCGAGCAGGTGGTTCCGGCGTGCTCAGCAGGTGGTTCAGGCCGTTCTGGCAGGTGGTATCCGTCTCTTCGGGGTGTGGTTCCAGCATCTCATGAACACGTTTCTGGCACGTCTGAGATGTGGTTCCAGCCGGCCCGACAGGTGTTTCCGCAGTGTCCGCCAAGCGGTTCTGGCGTAGTTGGCAGGTGATTTTGGCATGACTGGCAGGTGGTTCCAGCAAGCCTGGCAGGTGATTCCAAAGTGTTCACCAACTGGTTGTGGCGTAGCCAGCACGTGATTTTTGCGTGATCGGCAGGTGGTTCTGGTGACTCGAGCATGTGGTTCCGGCGTGCTCGGCTGGTGCTTCCGGGGTCATTGGCACGGGGTTCTGGCATGTCTGAGAGGTGGTTCCTGCATGCCCAGCAAGTGATTCCGGAGTGTTCACCAAGTGGTTCTGGCATAGTCGGCAGGTGATTTTGGCATGTCCGGGAGGTGGTTCAGGCGAGTTGAGCAGGTGGTTGCGACGTGCTTGGCAGGTGCTTCCGTGGTCTCCGGCACGTGTTTCTGGCACATCTGACAGGTGGTTCCGGCATGCCCAAAAGGTGATTCCGGTCTGTCCGGTAGGTGGTTCCAGCCTGCACGGCATGTGGTTCTGGTACGTCTCAGAGGTGGTTGCGCATGCCCAACAGGTGATTCCGGACTGTCCGCCACATGGTTCTGGCACGTCTGAGAGGTGGTTCCGGCATGCCCGGCAGGTCATCCCAGAGAGTCCTCCAAGTGGTTCTGGCATAACACGCAGGTGATTTTGGCGTGTCTGGCAGGTTGTTCCGTTGTGCTTGGGAGGTGGTTCAGGCTTGGCCGGCAGGTGGTTCCAGACTGTCCAGGACGTGTTTCCAGCTTCTCCGGCAGGTGGTTCTGGTACGTCTGAGATGTGGTTCCGGCATGCCCGGCAGGTGATTCCGGAGTGTTCGCCAAGTGTTTCCGGCGTAGCCGGCAGGTGATTTTGCATGTCCAGCGGTCGTTCCGGCGGGTCGAGCCGGTGGTTCCGGCGTGTCCGGCAGGTGGTTCCGGTCTGTCCGGCAGGTGGTTCTGTGGTGTCCGGCACGAGGTTCAGTCTGAGAGGCTGTGCCGGCATGCCCCTCATGTGATTCCGGCTTGTCCCCGAAGTGGTGCTGGTGTAGCGGGCAGGTGATTTTGGCGTGTCCGGCAGGTGGTTCAGGCGAGTTGAGCAGGTGGTTGCGACGTGCTCTGCAGGTGCTTCCGGCGTCTCCGGCACGTGTTTCTGGCACATGTGACTGGTGGTTCCGGCATGCCCAAAAGTTGATTCCGGTCTGTCCGGTAGGTGGTTCCGGCGTGCACAGGACGTGGTTCTGGTACGTGTCAGAGGTGGTTGCTTATGCCCAACAGGTGAGTCCGGACTGTCCGCCACGTGCTTCTGGCACGTCGGAGAGGTGGTTCCAACATGCCCGGCAGGTCATTTCGGAGAGTCGTCCAAGTGGTTCTGGCGTAGCCCGCGGGTGATTTTGGCGTGTCCGGCAGGTGGTTCCGCCGTGCTCGGCAGGTGGTTCAGGCATGGCCGTCACGTGGTTCCAGTCTGTCCAGGACGTGTTTCCAGCTTCTCCGGCAGGTGGTTCTGGCACGTCTGAGAGGTGGTTCCGGCATGCCCGGCAGGTCATCCCAGAGAGTCCTCCAAGTGGTTCTGGCATAACACGCAGGTGATTTTGGCGTGTCTGGCAGGTTGTTCCGTTGTGCTTGGCAGGTGGTTCAGGCTTGGCCGGCAGGTGGTTCCAGACTGTCCAGGACGTGTTTCCAGCTTCTCCGGCAGGTGGTTCTGGTACGTCTGAGAGGTGGTTCCGCCATGGCTGGCAGGTGATTCCGGACCGTCCCCCAGGTGGTTCTGGCATAGCCAGCAGTTGATATTGGCCTGTCCGGCAGGTGGTTCCAGCGAGTCGAACAGGTGGCTCCGGCGTGCTCGGCAGGTGGTTCCGGTCTGTCCGGTAGGTGATTCCGGCGTGTCCGGCACGTGCTTCCGGCACGTCTGAGAGGTGGTTCCGGCATGCGCGACAGGTGGTTTCGGAGTGTCCGCGAGGTGGTTCTGGCGTACCCGGCAGGTGATTTTGGCGTGTCCGGCAGGTGTTTCTGGCGAGTCGAGCAGGTGGCTCCGGCATGCTCGGCAGGTGCTTCCGGCGTCTCCGGCACGTGGTTCTGGTGTGTCTGAGAGCTGGTTCCGGCATGTCCGGCAGATGATTCCGGAGTGTCCGCCAAGTGGTTCTGGCATACCCGGCTGGTGATTTGGGCATGTCAGGTAGGTGGTTCCGGCGAGTCGAGCAGGTGGCTACGGCGTGCTCGGCACGTTGTTCAGACGGGTCTGGCAGGTGTTTTCCGTCTGTTCGGGGTGTGGTTCCAGCATCTCATGCACATGGTTCTGGCACGTCTGAGATGTGGTTCCGGCCGGCCCGACAGGTGTTTCCACAGCGTCCGCCAAGTGGTACTGGCGTAGTTGGCAGGTGATTTTGGCATGACCGGCAGGTGGTTCCAGCAAGCCCGGCAGGTGATTCCGAAGTGTTCCCCAACTGGTTGTGGCGTAGCCGGCAGGTGATTTTTGCGTGTCCGGCAGGTGGTTCTGGCGAGTCGAGCAGGTGGTTCCGGCGTGCTCGGCAGGTGCTTCCGGGGTCATTGGCACGTGGTTCTGGCATATCTGAGAGGTGGTTCCGGCATGCCCGGCAGGTGATTCCGGAGTGTTCGCCAAGTGTTTCCGGCGTAGCCGGCAGGTGATTTTGCATGTCCAGTGGTCGTTCTGGCGGGTCGAGCCGGTGGTTCCGGCGTGTGCGGCAGGTGGTTCCGGTCTGTCCGGCAGGTGGTTCTGTGGTGTCCGGCACGAGGTTCAGTCTGAGAGGCTGTGCCGGCATGCCCCTCACGTGATTCCGGCTTGTCCCCGAAGTGGTGCTGGTGTAGCGGGCAGGTGATTTTGGCGTGTCCGGCAGGTGGTTCAGGCGAGTTGAGCAGGTGCTTGCGACGTGCTCGGCAGGTGCTTCCGGCGTCTCCGGCACGTGTTTCTGGCACATCTGACTGGTGGTTCCGGCATGCCCAAGAGTTGATTCCGGTCTGTCCTGTAGGTGGTTCCGGCGTGCACGGCACGTGGTTCTGGTACGTCTCAGAGGTGGTTGCGTATGCCCAACGGGTGATTCCGGACTGTCCGCCACGTGCTTCTGGCACGTCTGAGAGGTGGTTCCAACATGCCCGGCAGGTCATTTCGGAGAGTCGTCCAAGTGGTTCTGGCGTAGCCCGCAGGTGATTTTGGCGTGTCCGGCAGGTGGTTCCGCCGTGCTCGGCAGGTGGTTCAGGCATGGCCGTCACGTGGTTCCAGTCTGTCCAGGACGTGTTTCCAGCTTCTCCGGCAGGTGGTTCTGGTACGTCTGAGAGGTGGTTCCGCCATGGCTGGCAGGTGATCCCGGACCATCCCCCAGGTGGTTCTGGCATAGCCAGCAGTTGATATTGGCCTGTCCGGCAGGTGCTTCCAGCGAGTCGAACAGGTGGCTCCGGCGTTCTTGGCAGGTGGTTCCGGTCTGTCCGGTAGGTATTTCCGGCGTTTCCGGCACATGCTTCTGGCACGTCTGAGAGGTGGTTCCGGCATGCACGGCAGGTGGTTTCGGAGTGTCCGCCAGGTGGTTCTGGCGTACCCGGCAGGTGATTTTGGCGTGTCCGGCAGGTGTTTCTGGCGAGTCGAGCAGGTGGCTCCGGCATGCTCGGCAGGTGCTTCCGGAGTCTCCGGCACTTGGTTCTGGTGTGTCTGAGAGCTGGTTCCGGCATGTCCGGCAGATGATTCCGGAGTGTCCGCCAAGTGGTTCTGGCATACCCAGCAGGTGATTTTGGCGTGTCAGGGAGGTGGTACCGGTGAGTCGAGCAGGTGGTTCCAGCGTGCTCAGCAGGTGGTTCAGGTGGTTCTGGCAGGTGGTATCCGTCTGTTCGGGGTGTGGTTCCAGCATCTCATGAACACGTTTCTGGCACGTCTGAGATGTGGTTTCAGCCGGCCCGACAAGTGTTTCCGCAGTGTCCGCCAAGCGGTTCTGGCGTAGTTGGCAGGTGATTTTGGCATGACTGGCAGGTGGTTCCAGCAAGCCTGGCAGCTGATTCCAAAGTGTTCACCAACTGGTTGTGGCGTAGCCGGCAGGTGATTTTTGCGTGATCGGCAGGTGGTTCTGGCGAGTCGGGCAGGTGGTTCCGGCGTGCTCGGCTGGTGATTCCGGGGTCATTGGCACGGGGTTCTGGCATGTCTGAGTGGTGGTTCCTGCATGCCCGGCAAGTGATTCCGGAGTTTTCGCCAAGTGGTTCTGGCATAGTCGGCAGGTGATTTTGGCATGTCCGGCAGGTGGTTCAGGCGAGTTGAGCAGGTGGTTCCGACGTGCTTGGCAGGTGCTTCCGGCGTCTCCGGCACGTGTTTCTGGCACATCTGACAGGTGGTTCCGGCACGCCCGAAAGGTGATTCCGGTCTGTCCGGTAGGTGGTTCTAGCCTGCACGGCATGTGGTTCTGGTACGTCTCAGAGGTGGTTGCGCATGCCCAACAGGTGATTCCGGACTGTCCGCCACATGGTTCTGGCACGTCTGAGAGGTGGTTCCGGCATGCCCGGCAGGTCATCCCAGAGAGTCCTCCAAGTGGTTCTGGCATAACACGCAGGTGATTTTGGCGTGTCTGGCAAGTTGTTCCGTTGTGCTTGGCAGGTGGTTCAGGCTTGGCCGGCAGGTGGTTCCAGACTGTCCAGGACGTGTTTCCAGCTTCTCCGGCAGGTGGTTCTGGTACGTCTGAGAGGTGGTTCCGCCATGGCTGGCAGGTGATTCCGGACCGTCCCCCAGGTGGTTCTGGCATAGCCAGCAGTTGATATTGGCCTGTCCGGCAGGTGGTTCCAGCGAGTCGAACAGGTGGCTCCGGCGTGCTCGGCAGGTGGTTCCGGTCTGTCCGGTAGGTGATTCCGGCGTGTCCGGCACGTGCTTCCGGCACGTCTGAGAGGTGGTTCCGGCATGCGCGACTGGTGGTTTCGGAGTGTCCGCCAGGTGGTTCTGGCGTACCCGGCAGGTGATTTTGGCGTGTCCGGCAGGTGTTTCTGGCGAGTCGAGCAGGTGGCTCCGGCATGCTCGGCAGGTGCTTCCGGCGTCTCCGGCACGTGGTTCTGGTGTGTCTGAGAGCTGGTTCCGGCATGTCCGGCAGATGATTCCGGAGTGTCCGCCAAGTGGTTCTGGCATACCCGGCTGGTGATTTGGGCATGTCAGGTAGGTGGTTCCGGCGAGTCAAGCAGGTGGCTCCGGCGTGCTCGGCACGTTGTTCAGATGGGTCTGGCAGGTGTTTTCCGTCTGTTCGGGGTGTGGTTCCAGCATCTCATGCACATGGTTCTGGCACGTCTGAGTTGTGGTTCCGGCCGGCCCGACAGGTGTTTCCACAGTGTCCGCCAAGTGGTCCTGGCGTAGTTGGCAGGTGATTTTGGCATGACCGGCAGGTGGTTCCAGCAAGCCCGGCAGGTGATTCCGAAGTGTTCCCCAACTGGTTGTGGCGTAGCCGGCAGGTGATTTTTGCGTGTCCGGCAGGTGGTTCTGGCGAGTCGAGCAGGTGGTTCCGGCGTGCTCGGCAGGTGCTTCCGGGGTCATTGGCACGTGGTTCTGGCATATCTGAGAGGTGGTTCCGGCATGCCCGGCAGGTGATTCCGGAGTGTTCGCCAAGTGTTTCCGGCGTAGCCGGCAGGTGATTTTGCATGTCCAGCGGTCGTTCCGGCGGGTCGAGCCGGTGGTTCCGGCGTGTCCGGCAGGTGGTTCCGGTCTGTCCGGCAGGTGGTTCTGTGGTGTCCGGCACGAGGTTCAGTCTGAGAGGCTGTGCCGGCATGCCCCTCACGTGATTCCGGCTTGTCCCCGAAGTGGTGCTGGTGTAGCGGGCAGGTGATTTTGGCGTGTCCGGCAGGTGGTTCAGGCGAGTTGAGCAGGTGCTTGCGACGTGCTCGGCAGGTGCTTCCGGCGTCTCCGGCACGTGTTTCTGGCACATCTGACTGGTGGTTCCGGCATGCCCAAAAGTTGATTCCGGTCTTTCCGGTAGGTGTTTCCGGCGTGTCCGGCACGTGCTTCCGGCACGTCTGAGAGGTGGTTCCGGCATGCGTGGCAGGTGATTCCTTAGTGTCCGCCAGGTGGTTCTGGCATACACGGCAGGTGATTTTGGCGTGTCCGGCAGGTGTTTCCGGCGAGTCGAGCAGGTGGCTCCGGCATGCTCGGCAGGTGCTTCCGGCGTCTCCGGCACTTGGTTCTGGTGTGTCTGAGAGCTGATTCCGGCATGTCCGGCATATGATTCCGGAGTGTCCGCCAAGTGGTTCTGGCATACCCAGCAGGTGATTTTGGCGTGGTAAGGAGGTGGTACCGGTGAGTCGAGCAGGTGGTTCCGGCGTGCTCAGCAGGTGGTTCAGGCGGTTCTGGCAGGTGGTATCCGTCTGTTCGGGGTGTGGTTCCAGCATCTCATGCACATGGTTCTGGCACGTCTGAGTTGTGGTTCCGGCTGGCCCGACAGGTGTTTCCACAGTGTCCGCCAAGTGGTCCTGGCGTAGTTGGCAGGTGATTTTGGCATGACCGGCAGGTGGTTCCAGCAAGCCCGGCAGGTGATTCCGAAGTGTTCCCCAACTGGTTGTGGCGTAGCCGGCAGGTGATTTTTGCGTGTCCGGCAGGTGGTTCTGGCGAGTCGAGCAGGTGGTTCCGGCGTGCTCGGCAGGTGCTTCCGGGGTCATTGGCACGTGGTTCTGGCATATCTGAGAGTTGGTTCCGGCATGCTCGGCAGGTCATCCCAGAGAGTCCTCCAAGTGGTTCTGGCATAACACGCAGGTGATTTTGGCGTGTCTGGCAGGTTGTTCCGTTGTGCTTGGCAGGTGGTTCAGGCTTGGCCGGCAGGTGGTTCCAGACTGTCCAGGACGTGTTTCCAGCTTCTCCGGCAGGTGGTTCTGGTACGTCTGAGAGGTGGTTCCGCCATGGCTGGCAGGTGATTCCGGACCGTCCCCCAGGTGGTTCTGGCATAGCCAGCAGTTGATATTGGCCTGTCCGGCAGGTGGTTCCAGCGAGTCGAACAGGTTGCTCCGGCGTGCTCGGCAGGTGGTTCCGGTCTGTCCGGTAGGTGATTCCGGTGTGTCCGGCACGTGCTTCCGGCACGTCTGAGAGGTGGTTCCGGCATGCTCGACAGGTGGTTTCGGAGTGTCCGCCAGGTCGTTCTGGCGTACCCGGCAGGTGATTTTGGCGTGTCCGGCAGGTGTTTCTGGCGAGTCGAGCAGGTGTCTCCGGCATGCTCGGCAGGTGCTTCCGGCGTCTCCGGCACTTGGTTCTGGTGTGTCTGAGAGCTGGTTCCGGCATGTCCGGCAGATGATTCCGGAGTGTCCGCCAAGTGGTTCTGGCATACCCAGCAGGTGATTTTGGCGTGTCAGGGAGGTGGTACCGGTGAGTCGAGCAGGTGGTTCCGGCGTGCTCAGCAGGTGGTTCAGGCGGTTCTGGCAGGTGGTATCCGTCTGTTCGGGGTGTGGTTCCAGCATCTCATGAACACGTTTCTGGCACGTCTGAGATGTGGTTCCAGCCGGCCCGACAGGTGTTTCCGCAGTGTCCGCCAAGCGGTTCTGGCGTAGTTGGCAGGTGATTTTGGCATGACTGGCAGGTGGTTCCAGCAAGCCTGGCAGGTGATTCCAAAGTCTTCACCAACTGGTTGTGGCGTAGCCGGCAGGTGATTTTTGCGTGATCGGCAGGTGGTTCTGGCGAGTCGAGCAGGTGGTTCCGGCGTGCTCGGCTGGTGCTTCCGGGGTCATTGGCACGGGGTTCTGGCATGTCTGAGAGGTGGTTCCTGCATGCCCGGCAAGTGATTCCGGAGTGTTCGCCAAGTGGTTCTGGCATAGTCGGCAGGTGATTTTGGCATGTCCGGCAGGTGGTTCAGGCGAGTTGAGCAGGTGGTTCCAACGTGCTTGGCAGGTGCTTCCGGCGTCTCCGGCACGTGTTTCTGGCACATCTGACAGGTGGTTCCGGCATGCCCGAAAGGTGATTCCGGTCTGTCCGGTAGGTGGTTCCAGCCTGCACGGCATGTGATTCTGGTACGTCTCAGAGGTGGTTGCGCATGCCCAACAGGTGATTCCGGACTGTCCGCCACATGGTTCTGGCACGTCTGAGAGGTGGTTCCGGCATGCCCGCTAGGTCATCCCAGAGAGTCCTCCAAGTGGTTCTGGCATAACACGCAGGTGATTTTGGCGTGTCTGGCAGGTTGTTCCGTTGTGCTTGGCAGGTGGTTCAGGCTTGGCCGGCAGGTGGTTCCAGACTGTCCAGGACGTGTTTCCAGCTTCTCCGGCAGGTGGTTCTGGTACGTCTGAGAGGTGGTTCCGCCATGGCTGGCAGGTGATTCCGGACCGTCCCCCAGGTGGTTCTGGCATAGCCAGCAGTTGACATTGGCCTGTCCGGCAGGTGGTTCCAGCGAGTCGAACAGGTGGCTCCGGCGTGCTCGGCAGGTGGTTCCGGTCTGTCCGGTAGGTGATTCCGGCGTGTCCGGCACGTGCTTCCGGCACGTCTGAGAGGTGGTTCCGGCATGCGCGACAGGTGGTTTCGGAGTGTCCGCCAGGTGGTTCTGGCGTACCCGGCAGGTGATTTTGGCGTGTCCGGCAGGTGTTTCTGGCGAGTCGAGCAGGTGGCTCCGGCATGCTCGGCAGGTGCTTCCGGCGTCTCCGGCACGTGGTTCTGGTGTGTCTGAGAGCTGGTTCCGGCATGTCTGGCAGATGATTCCGGAGTGTCCGCCAAGTGGTTCTGGCATACCCGGCTGGTGATTTGGGCATGTCAGGTAGGTGGTTCCGGCGAGTCGAGCAGGTGGCTCCGGCGTGCTCGGCACGTTGTTCAGACGGGTCTGGCAGGTGTTTTCCGTCTGTTCGGGGTGTGGTTCCAGCATCTCATGCACATGGTTCTGGCACGTCTGAGTTGTGGTTCCGGCCGGCCCGACAGGTGTTTCCACAGTGTCCGCCAAGTGGTCCTGGCGTAGTTGGCAGGTGATTTTGGCATGACCGGCAGGTGGTTCCAGCAAGCCCGGCAGGTGATTCCGAAGTGTTCCCCAACTGGTTGTGGCGTAGCCGGCAGGTGATTTTTGCGTGTCCGGCAGGTGGTTCTGGCGAGTCGAGCCGGTGGTTCCGGCGTGCTCGGCAGGTGCTTCCGGGGTCATTGGCACGTGGTTCTGGCATATCTGAGAGGTGGTTCCGGCATGACCGGCAGGTGATTCCGGAGTGTTCGCCAAGTGTTTCCGGCGTAGCCGGCAGGTGATTTTGCATGTCCAGCGGTCGTTCCGGCGGGTCGAGCCGGTGGTTCCGGCGTGTGCGGCAGGTGGTTCCGGTCTGTCCGGCAGGTGGTTCTGTGGTGTCCGGCACGAGGTTCAGTCTGAGAGGCTGTGCCGGCATGCCCCTCACGTGATTCCGGCTTGTCCCCGAAGTGGTGCTGGTGTAGCGGGCAGGTGATTTTGGCGTGTCCGGCAGGTGGTTCAGGCGAGTTGAGCAGGTGCTTGCGACGTGCTCGGCAGGTGCTTCTGGCGTCTCCGGCACGTGTTTCTGGCACATCTGACTGGTGGTTCCGGCATGCCCAAAAGTTGATTCCGGTCTTTCCGGTAGGTGTTTCCGGCGTGTCCGGCACGTGCTTCCGGCACGTCTGAGAGGTGGTTCCGGCATGCGTGGCAGGTGATTCCGTAGTGTCCGCCAGGTGGTTCTGGCATACACGGCAGGTGATTTTGGCGTGTCCGGCAGGTGTTTCTGGCGAGTCGAGCAGGTGGCTCCGGCATGCTCGGCAGGTGCTTCCGGCGTCTCCGGCACTTGGTTCTGGTGTGTCTGAGAGCTGGTTCCAGCATGTCCGGCAGATGATTCCGGAGTGTCCGCCAAGTGGTTCTGGCATACCCAGCAGGTGATTTTGGCGTGTCAGGGAGGTGGTACCGGTGAGTCGAGCAGGTGGTTCCGGCGTGCTCAGCAGGTGGTTCAGGCGGTTCTGGCAGGTGGTATCCGTCTGTTCGGGGTGTGGTTCCAGCATCTCATGAACACGTTTCTGGCACGTCTGAGATGTGGTTCCAGCCGGCCCGACAGGTGTTTCCGCAGTGTCCGCCAAGCGGTTCTGGCGTAGTTGGCAGGTGATTTTGGCATGACTGGCAGGTGGTTCCAGCAAGCCTGGCAGGTGATTCCAAAGTGTTCACCAACTGGTTGTGGCGTAGCCGGCAGGTGATTTTTGCGTGATCGGCAGGTGGTTCTGGCGAGTCGAGCAGGTGGTTCCGGCGTGCTCGGCTGGTGCTTCCGGGGTCATTGGCACGGGGTTCTGGCATGTCTGAGAGGTGGTTCCTGCATGCCCGGCAAGTGATTCCGGAGTGTTCGCCAAGTGGTTCTGGCCTAGTCGGCAGGTGATTTTGGCATGTCCGGCAGGTGGTTCAGGCGAGTTCAGCAGGTGGTTCCAACGTGCTTGGCAGGTGCTTCCGGCGTCTCCGGCACGTGTTTCTGGCACATCTGACAGGTGGTTCCGGCATGCCCGAAAGGTGATTCCGGTCTGTCCGGTAGGTGGTTCCAGCCTGCACGGCATGTGGTTCTGGTACGTCTCAGAGGTGGTTGCGCATGCCCAACAGGTGATTCCGGACTGTCCGCCACATGGTTCTGGCACGTCTGAGAGGTGGTTCCGGCATGCCCGGCAGGTCATCCCAGAGAGTCCTCCAAGTGGTTCTGGCATAACACGCAGGTGATTTTGGCGTGTCTGGCAGGTTTTCCGTTGTGCTTGGCAGGTGGTTCAGGCTTGGCCGGCAGGTGGTTCCAGACTGTCCAGGACGTGTTTCCAGCTTCTCCGGCAGGTGGTTCTGGTACGTCTGAGAGGTGGTTCCGCCATGGCTGGCAGGTGATTCCGGACCGTCCCCCAGGTGGTTCTGGCATAGCCAGCAGTTGATATTGGCCTGTCCGGCAGGTGGTTACAGCGAGTCGAACAGGTGGCTCCGGCGTGCTCGGCAGGTGGTTCCGGTCTGTCCGGTAGGTGATTCCGGTGTGTCCGGCACGTGCTTCCGGCACGTCTGATAGGTGGTTCCGGCATGCGCGACAGGTGGTTTCGGAGTGTCCGCCAGGTGGTTCTGGCGTACCCGGCAGGTGATTTTGGCATGTCCGGCAGGTGTTTCTGGCGAGTCGAGCAGGTGGCTCCGGCATGCTCGGCAGGTGCTTCCGGCGTCTCCGGCACGTGGTTCTGGTGTGTCTGAGAGCTGGTTCCGGCATGTCCGGCAGATGATTCCGGAGTGTCCGCCAAGTGGTTCTGGCATACCCGGCTGGTGATTTGGGCATCTCAGGTAGGTTGTTCCGGCGAGTCGAGCAGGTAGCTCGGGGTGCTCGGCAGGTTGTTCAGACGGGTCTGGCAGGTGTTTTCCGTCTGTTCGGGGTGTGGTTCCAGCATCTCATGCACATGGTTCTGGCACGTCTGTGATGTGGTTCCGGCCGGCCCAACAGCTGTTTCCAAAGTGTCCGCCAAGTGGTACTGGCGTAGTTGGCAGGTGATTTTGGCATGACCGGCAGGTGGTTCCAGCAAGCCCGGCAGGTGATTCCGAAGTGTTCCCCAACTGGTTGTGGCGTAGCCGGCAGGTGATTTTTGCGTGTCCGGCAGGTGGTTCTGGCGAGTCGAGCAGGTGGTTCCGGCGTGCTCGGCAGGTGCTTCCGGGGTCATTGGCACGTGGTTCTGGCATATCTGAGAGGTGGTTCCGGCATGCCCGGCAGGTGATTCCGGAGTGTTCGCCAAGTGTTTGCGGCGTAGCCGGCAGGTGATTTTGCATGTCCAGCGGTCGTTCCGGCGGGTCGAGCCGGTGGTTCCGGCGTGTCCGGCAGGTGGTTCCGGTCTGTCCGGCAGGTGGTTCTGTGGTGTCCGGCACGAGGTTCAGTCTGAGAGGCAGTGCCGGCATGCCCCTCACGTGATTCCGGCTTGTCCCCGAAGTGGTGCTGGTGTAGCGGGCAGGTGATTTTGGCGTGTCCGGCAGGTGGTTCAGGCGAGTTGAGCAGGTGGTTGCGACGTGCTCGGCAGGTGCTTCCGGCGTCTCCGGCACGTGTTTCTGGCACATCTGACTGGCGGTTCCGGCATGCCCAAAAGTTGATTCCGGTTTGTCTGGTAGGTGGTTCCGGCGTGCACGGCACGTGGTTCTGGTACGTGTCAGAGGTGGTTGCCTATGCCCAACAGGTGATTCCGGACTGTCCGCCACGTGCTTCTGGCACGTCTGAGAGGTGGTTCCAACATGCCCGGCAGGTCTTTTCGGAGAGTCGTCCAAGTGGTTCTGGCGTAGCCCGCAGGTGATTTTGGCGTGTCCGGCAGGTGGTTCCGCCGTGCTCGGCAGGTGGTTCAGGCATGGCCGTCACTTGGTTCCAGTCTGTCCAGGACGTGTTTCCAGCTTCTCCGGCAGGTGGTTCTGGTACGTCTGAGAGTTCGTTCAGCCATGGCTGGCAGGTGATCCCGGTCTGTCCCTCAGGTGGTTCTGGCATAGCCAGCAGTTGATATTAGCCTCTCCGGCAGGTGGTTCCAGCGAGTCGAAAAGGTGGCTCCGGCGTTCTTGGCAGGTGGTTCCGGTCTGTCCGGTAGGTGGTTCTGACGTGTCCGGCACGTGCTGCCGGCACGTCTGAGAGGTGGTTCCGGCATGCGCGACAGGTGATTCCGGAGTGTCCGCCAGGTGATTCTGGCATACCCGGCAGGTGATTTTGGCATGTCCGGCAGGTGTTTCTGGTGAGTCGAGCAGGTGGCTCCGGCATGCTCGGCAGGTGCTTCCGGCGTGTCCGGCACGTGGTTCTGGTGTGTCTGAGAGCTGGTTCCGGCATGTCCGGCAGATGATTCCGGAGTGTCCGCCAAGTGGTTCTGGCATACCCAGCAGGTGATTTTGGTGTGTCAGGGAGGTGGTACCGGTGAGTCGAGCAGGTGGTTCCGGCGTGCTCAGCAGGTGGTTCAGGCGGTTCTGGCAGGTGGTATCCGTCTGTTCGGGGTGTGGTTCCAGCATCTCATGAACACGTTTCTGGCACGTCTGAGATGTGGTTCCAGCCGGCCCGACAGGTGTTTCCGCAGTGTCCGCCAAGCGGTTCTGGCGTAGTTGGCAGGTGATTTTGGCATGACTGGCAGGTGGTTCCAGCAAGCCTGGCAGGTGATTCCAAAGTGTTCACCAACTGGTTGTGGCGTAGCCGGCAGGTGATTTTTGCGTGATCGGCAGGTGGTTCTGGCGAGTCGAGCAGGTGGTTCCGGTGTGCTCGGCTGGTGCTTCCGGGGTCATTGGCACGGGGTTCTGGCATGTCTGAGAGGTGGTTCCTGCATGCCCGGCAAGTGATTCCGGAGTGTTCGCCAAGTGGTTCTGGCATAGTCGGCAGGTGATTTTGGCATGTCCGGCAGGTGGTTCAGGCGAGTTGAGCAGGTGGTTGCGACGTGCTTGGCAGGTGCTTCCGGCGTCTCCGGCACGTGTTTCTGGCACATCTGACAGGTGGTTCCGGCATGCCCGAAAGGTGATTCCGGTCTGTCCGGTAGGTGGCTCCAGCCTGCACGGCATGTGGTTCTGGTACGTCTCAGAGGTTGTTGCGCATGCCCAACAGGTGATTCCGGACTGTCCGCCACATCGCTCTGGCACGTCTGAGAGGTGGTTCCGGCATGCCCGGCAGGTCATCCCAGAGAGTCCTCCAAGTGGTTCTGGCATAACACGCAGGTGATTTTGGCGTGTCTGGCAGGTTGTTCCGTTGTGCTTTGCAGGTGTTTCAGGCTTGCCCGGCAGGTGGTTCCAGACTGTCCAGGACGTGTTTCCAGCTTCTCCGGCAGGTGGTTCTGGTACGTCTGAGTGGTGGTTCCGCCATGGCTGGCTGGTGATTCCAAACCGTCCCTCAGGTGGTTCTGGCATAGCCAGCAGTTGATATTGGCCTGTCCGCAAGGTGGTTCCAGCGAGTCGAACAGGTGGCTCCGGCGTGCTCGGCAGGTGGTTCCGGTCTGTCCGGTAGGTGATTCCGGCGTGTCCGGCACGTGCTTCCGGCACGTCTGAGAGGTGGTTCCGGCATGCGCGACAGGTGGTTTCGGAGTGTCCGCCAGGTGGTTCTGGCGTACCCGGCAGGTGATTTTGGCGTGTCCGGCAGGTGTTTCTGGCGAGTCGAGCAGGTGGCTCCGGCATGCTCGGCAGGTGCTTCCGGCGTCTCCGGCACGTGGTTCTGGTGTGTCTGAGAGCTGGTTCCGGCATGTCCGGCAGATGATTCCGGAGTGTCCGCCAAGTGGTTCTGGCATACCCGGCTGGTGATTTGGGCATGTCAGGTAGGTGGTTCCGGCGAGTCGAGCAGGTGGCTCCGGCGTGCTCGGCACGTTGTTCACACGGGTCTGGCAGGTGTTTTCCGTCTGTTCGGGGTGTGGTTCCAGCATCTCATGCACATGGTTCTGGCACGTCTGAGATGTGGTTCTGGCCGGCCCGACAGGTGTATCCACAGTGTCCGCCAAGTGGTACTGGCGTAGTTGGCAGGTGATTTTGGCATGACCGGCAGGTGGTTCCAGCAAGCCCGGCAGGTGATTCCAAAGTGTTCCCCAACTGGTTGTGGCGTAGCCGGCAGGTGATTTTTGCGTGTCCGGCAGGTGGTTCTGGCGAGTCGAGCAGGTGGTTCCGGCGTGCTCGGCAGGTGCTTCCGGGGTCATTGGCACGTGGTTCTGGCATATCTGAGAGGTGGTTCCGGCATGCCCGGCAGGTGATTCCGGAGTGTTCGCCAAGTGTTTCCGGCGTAGCCGGCAGGTGATTTTGCATGTCCAGCGGTCGTTCCAGCGGGTCGAGCCGGTGGTTCCGGCGTGTGCGGCAGGTGGTTCCGGTCAGTCCGGCAGGTGGTTCTGTGGTGTCCGGCACGAGGTTCAGTCTGAAAGGCTGTGCCGGCATGCCCCTCACGTGATTCCAGCTTGTCCTCGAAGTGGTGCTGGTGTAGCGGGCAGGTGATTTTGGCGTGTCCGGCAGGTGGTTCAGGCGAGTTGAGCAGGTGGTTGCGACGTGCTCGGCAGGTGCTTCCGGCGTCTCCGGCACGTGTTTCTGGCACATCTGACTGGTGGTTCCGGCATTCCTAAAAGTTGATTCCGGTCTGTCCGGTAGGTGGTTCCGGCGTGCACGGCACGTGGTTCTGGTACGTCTCAGAGGTGGTTGCGTATGCCCAACAGGTGATTCCGGACTGTCCGCCACGTGCTTCTGGCACGTATGAGAGGTGGTTCCAACACGCCCGGCAGGTCATTTCGGAGAGTCGTCCAAGTGGTTCTGGCGTAGCCCGCAGGTGATTTTGGCGTGTCCGGCATGTGGTTCCGCCGTGCTCGGCAGGTGGTTCAGGCATGGCCGTCACGTGGTTCCAGTCTGTCCAGGACGTGTTTCCAGCTTTTCCGGCAGGTGGCTCTGGTACGTCTGAGAGGTGGTTCCGCCATGGCTGGCAGGTGATCCCGGACTGACCCCCAGGTGGTTCTGGCATAGCCAGCAGTTGATATTGGCCTGTCCGGCAGGTGGTTCCAGCGAGTCGAACAGGTGGCTCCGGCGTTCTTGGCAGGTGGTTCCGGTCTGTCCGGTAGGTGTTTCCGGCGTGTCTGGCACGTGCTTCCGGCACGTCTGAGAGGTGGTTCCGGCATGCGCGGCAGGTGATTCCGTAGTGTCCGCCAGGTGGTTCTGGCATACCCGGCAGGTGATTTTGGCGTGTCCGGCAGGTGTTTCTGGCGAGTCGAGCAGGTGGCTCCGGCATGCTCGGCAGGTGCTTCCGGGGTCTCCGGCACTTGGTTCTGGTGTGTCTGAGAGCTGGTTCCGGCATGTCCGGCAGATGATTCCGAGTGCCGCCAAGTGGTTCTTGCATACCCAGCAGGTGATTTTGGCGTGTCAGGGAGGTGGTACCGGTGAGTCGAGCAGGTGGTTCCGGCGTGCTCAGCAGGTGGTTCAGGCGGTTCTGGCAGGTGGTATCCGTCTCTTCGGGGTGTGGTTCCAGCATCTCATGAACACGTTTCTGGCACGTCTGAGATGTGGTTCCAGCCGGCCCGACAGGTGTTTCCGCAGTGTCCGCCAAGCGGTTCTGGCGTAGTTGGCAGGTGATTTTGGCATGACTGGCAGGTGGTTCCAGCAAGCCTGGCAGGTGATT
>NW_027227798.1:0-79645 GCF_037783145.1 Equus przewalskii | reverse complement strand
ATGCCGTGCAGGCTGGAACCACCTACCGGACAGACCGGAATCACCTTTCGGGCATGCCGGAACCACCTGTCAGATGTGCCAGAAACACGTGCCGGAGACGCCGGAAGCACCTGCCAAGCACGTTGGAACCACCTGCTCAACTCGCCTGAACCACCTGCCGGACATGCCAAAATCACCTGCCGACTATGCCAGAACCACTTGGCGAACACTCCGGAATCACTTGCCGGGCATGCAGGAACCACCTCTCAGACATGCCAGAACCCTGTGCCAATGACCCCGGAAGAACCAGCCGAGCACGCCGGAACCACCTGCTCGACTCGCCAGAACCACCAGCCGGACACGCCAAAATCACCTGCCGGGTATGCCAGAACCACCTGGCGGACACTCCGAATTCACCTGTCGCGCATGCCGGAACCACCTCTCAGACTTGCCGGAAGCACGTGCCAGGCACGCCGGAAACACCTACCGGACAGACCGGAACCCCCGGCAAAGAACGCAGGAGCCGCCTGTTCGACTCGCTGGAACCACCTGCCGGACAGGCCAATATCAACTGCTGGCTATGCCAGAACCACATTGGGGACAGACCGGGATCACCTGCCAGCCATGGTGGAGCCACCTCTCATACGTACCAGAACCACCTGCCGGAGAAGCTGGAAACACGTCCTGGACAGACTGGAACCACGTGACGGCCATGCCTGAACCACCTGCCAAGCACAACGGAACAACCTGCCAGACACGCCAAAATCACCTGCGTGTTATGCCAGAACCACTTGGAGTACTCTCTGGGATGACATGCCGGGCATGCCGGAACCACCTCTCAGACGTGCCGGAACCATGTGGCGGACAGTCCGGAATCACCTGTTGGGCATGCGCAACCACCTCTGAGACGTACCAGAACCACATGCCGTGCAGGCTGGAACCCCCTACCGGACAGACCGGAATCACCTTTCGGGCATGCCGGAACCACCTGTCAGATGTGCCAGAAACACGTGCCGGAGACGCCGGAAGCACCTGCCAAGCACGTCGCAACCACCTGCTCAACTCGCCTGAACCACCTGCCGGACATGCCAAAATCACCTGCCGACTATGCCAGAACCACTTGGTGAACACTCCGGAATCACTTGCCGGGCATGCAGGAACCACCTCTCAGACATGCCAGAACCCCGTGCCAATGACCCCGGAAGCACCAGCCGAGCACGCCGGAACCACCTGCTCGACTCGCCAGAACCACCTGCCGATCACGCAAAAATCACCTGCCGGCTACGCCACAACCAGTTGGTGAACACTTTGGAATCACCTGCCAGGCTTGCTGGAACCACCTGCCAGTCATGCCAAAATCACCTGCCAACTACGCCAGAACCGCTTGGCGGACACTGCGGAAACACCTGTCGGGCCGACCGGAACCACATCTCAGACGTGCCAGAAACGTGTTCATGAGATGCTGGAACCACACCACGAACAGACGGATACCACCTGCCAGAACCGCCTGAACCACCTGCTGAGCACGCCGGAACCACCTGCTCGACTCACCGGTACCACCTCCCTGACACGCCAAAATCACCTGCTGGGTATGCCAGAACCACTTGGCGGACACTCCGGAACCATCTGCCGGACATGCCGGAACCAGCTCTCAGACACACCAGAACCACGTGCCGGAGACGCCGGAAGCACCTGCCGAGCATGCCGGAGCCACCTGCTCGACTCGCCAGAAACACCTGCCGGACACGCCAAAATCACCTGCCGGGTATGCCAGAACCACCTGGCGGACACTACGGAATCACCTGCCGCGCATGCCGGAACCACCTCTCAGGCGTGCCGGAAGCACGTGCCGGACACGCCGGAAACACCTACCGGACAGACCGGAACCACCTGCCAAGAACGCCGGAGCCACCTGTTCGACTCGCTGGAACCACCTGCCGGACAGGCCAATATCAACTGCTGGCTATGCCAGAACCACCTGGGGGACAGTCCGGGATCACCTGCCAGCCATGGCGGAACCACCTCTCAGACGTACCAGAACCACCTGCCGGAGAAGCTGGAAACACGTCCTGGACAGACTGGAACCACGTGTCGGCCATGCCTGAACGACTTGCCGAGCACGGCGGAACCACCTGCCGGACACGCCAAAATCACCTGCGGGCTACGCCAGAACCACTTGGACGACTCTCCGAAATGACCTCCCGGGCATGTTGGAACCACATCTCAGACGTGCCAGAAGCACGTGGCGGACAGTCCGGAATCACCTGTTGGGCATACGCAACCACCTCTGAGACGTACCAGAACCACGTGCCGTGCACGCCGGAACCACCTACCGGACAGACCGGAATCAACTTTTGGGCATGCCGGAACCACCAGTCAGATGTGCCAGAAACACGTGCCGGAGACGCCGGAAGCACCTGCCGAGCACGTCGCAACCACCTGCTCAACTCGCCTGAACCACCTGCCGGACACGCCAAAATCACCTGCCCGCTACACCAGCACCACTTCGGGGACAAGCCGGAATCACGTGAGGGGCATGCCGGCACAGCCTCTCAGACTGAACCTCGTGCCGGACACCACAGAACCACCTGCCGGACAGACCGGAACCACCTGCCGGACACGCCGGAACCACCGGCTCGACCCGCCGGAACGACCGCTGGACATGCAAAATCACCTGCCGGCTACGCCGGAAACACTTGGTGAACACTCCGGAATCACCTGCCGGGCATGCCGGAACCACCTCTCAGATATGCCAGAACCACGTGACAATGACCCCGGAAGCACCTGCCGAGCACGCCGGAACCACCTGCTCGACTCGCCAGAACCACCTGCCGGACACGCTAAAATCACCTGCCGGCTACGCCACACCCAGTTGGGGAACAATTCGGAATCACCTGCCGGGCTTGCTGGAACCACCTGCCGGTCATGCCAAAATCACCTGCCAACTACGCCAGTACCACTTGGCGGACACTGTGGAAACACCTGTCGGGCCGGCCGGAACCACATCTCAGACGTGCCAGAACCATGTGCATGAGATGCTGGAACCACACCCCGAACAGACGGATACCACCTGCCAGAACCGCCTGAACCACCTGCTCGACTCACCGGTACCACCTCCCTGACACGCCAAAATCACCTGCTGGGTATGCCAGAACCACTTGGCGGACACTCCGGTATCATCTGCCGGACATGCCGGAGCCAGCTCTCAGACACACCAGAACCAAGTGCCGGAGACGCCGGAAGCACCTGCCGAGCATGCCGGAGCCACCTGCTCGACTCGCCAGAAACACCTGCCGGACACGCCAAAATCACCTGCCGGGTATGCCAGAACCACCTGGCGGACACTACGGAATCACCTGCCGCGCATGCCGGAACCACCTCTCAGGCGTGCCGGAAGCACGTGCCGGACACGCCGGAAACACCTACCGGACAGACCGGAACCACCTGCCAAGAACGCCGGAGCCACCTGTTCGACTCGCTGGAACCACCTGCCGGACAGGCCAATATCAACTGCTGGCTATGCCAGAACCACCTGGGGGACAGTCCGGGATCACCTGCCAGCCATGGCGGAACCACCTCTCAGACGTACCAGAACCACCTGCCGGAGAAGCTGGAAACACGTCCTGGACAGACTGGAACCACGTGACGGCCATGTCTGAACCACCTGCCGAGCACGGCGGAACCACCTGCCGGACACGCCAAAATCACCTGCGGGCTACGCCAGAACCACTTGGACGACTCTCCGAAATGACCTGCCGGGCATGTTGGAACCACCTCTCAGACGTGCCAGAAGCACGTGGCGGACAGTCCGGAATCACCTGTTGGGCATACGCAACCACCTCTGACACGTACCAGAACCACGTGCCGTGCACGCCGGAACCACCTACCGGACAGACCGGAATCAACTTTTGGGCATGCCGGAACCACCAGTCAGATGTGCCAGAAACACGTGCCGGAGACGCCGGAAGCGCCTGCCGAGCACGTCGCAACCACCTGCTCAACTCGCCTGAACCACCTGCCGGACACGCCAAAATCACCTGCCCGCTACACCAGCACCACTTCGGGGACAAGCCGGAATCACGTGAGGGGCATGCCGGCACAGCCTCTCAGACTGAACCTCGTGCCGGACACCACAGAACCACCTGCCGGACAGACCGGAACCACCTGCCGGACACGCCGGAACCACCGGCTCGACCCGCCCAAACGACCGCTGGACGTGCAAAATCACTTGCCGGCTACGCCGGAAACACTTGGCGAACACTCCGGAATCACCTGCCGGGCATGCCGGAACCACCTCTCAGATATGCCAGAACCACGTGCCAATGACCCCGGAAGCACCAGCCGAGTACGCCGGAACCACCTGCTCGACTCGCCAGAACCACCTGCCGGACACGCAAAAATCACCTGCCGGCTACGCCACAACCAGTTGGGGAACACTTCGGAATCACCTGCCGGGCTTGCTGGAACCACCTGCCGGTCATGCCAAAATCACCTGCCAACTACGCCATTACCACTTGGCGGACACTGTGGAAACACCTGTCGGGCCGGCCGGAACCACATCTCAGACGTGCCAGAACCATGTGCATGAGACGCTGGAACCACACCCCGAACAGACGGAAAACACCTGCCAGACTCGTCTGAAAAACCTGCCGAGCACGCCGAGCCACCTGCTCGACTCGCCGGAACCACCTAGCTGACATGCCCAAATCACCAGCCGGGTATGCCAGAACCACTTGGCGGACACTCCGGAATCATCTGCCGGACATGCCGGAACCAGCTCTCAGACACACCAGAACCACGTGCCGGAGACGCCGGAAGCACCTGCCGAGCATGCCGGAGCCACCTGCTCGACTCGCCAGAAACACCTGCCGGACACGCCAAAATCACCTGCCGGGTACGCCAGAACCACCTGGCGGACACTCTGAAACCACCTGCCGCGCATGCCGGAACCACCTCTCAGACGTGCCGGAAGCACGTGCCGGACACGCCGGAATCACCTACCGGACAGACCGGAACCACCTGCCGAGCACGCCGGAGCCACCTGTTCGACTCGCTGGAACCACCTGCCGGACAGGCCAATATCAACTGCTGGCTATGCCAGAACCACCTGGGGGACGGTCCGGAATCACCTGCCAGCCATGGCGGAACCACCTCTCAGACGTACCAGAACCACCTGCCGGAGAAGCTGGAAACACGTCCTGGACAGTCTGGAACCACCTGCCGGCCAAGCCTGAACCACCTGCCAAGCACAACGGAACAACCTGCCAGACACGCCAAAATCACCTGCGTGTTATGCCAGAACCACTTGGAGGACTCTCTGGGATGACCTGCCGGGCATGCCGGAACCACCTCTCAGACGTGCCGGAACCATGTGGCGGACAGTCCGGAATCACCTGTTGGGCATGCGCAACCACCTCTGAGACGTACGAGAACCACATGCCGTGCCGGCCTGAACCACCTACCGGACAGACCCAAATCACCTTTCGGGCATGCCGGAACCACCTGTCAGATGTGCCAGAAACACGTGCCGGAGACGCCGGAAGCTCCTGCCAAGCACGTCGCAACCACCTGCTCAACTCGCCTGAACCACCTGCCGGACATGCCAAAATCACCTGCCGACTATGCCAGAACCACTTGGCGAGCACTCCGGAATCACTTGCCGGGCATGCAGGAACCACCTCTCAGACATGCCAGAACCCCGTGCCAATGACCCCGGAAGCACCAGCCGAGCACGCCGGAACCACCTGCTCGACTCGCCAGAACCACCTGCCGATCACGCAAAAATCACCTGCCGGCTACGCCACAACCAGTTGGTGAACACTTTGGAATCACCTGCCAGGCTTGCTGGAACCACCTGCCAGTCATGCCAAAATCACCTGCCAACTACGCCAGAACCGCTTGGCGGACACTGCGGAAACACCTGTCGGGCCGGCTGGAACCACATCTCAGACGTGCCAGAAACGTGTTCATGAGATGCTGGAACCACACCCCGAACAGACGGATACCACCTGCCAGAACCGCCTGAACCGCCTGCTGAGCACGCCGGAACCACCTGCTCGACTCACCGGTACCACCTCCCTGACACGCCAAAATCACCTGCTGGGTATGCCAGAACCACTTGGCGGACACTCCGGAATCATCTGCCGGACATGCCGGAACCAGCTCACAGACACACCAGAACCAAGTGCCGGAGACGCCGGAAGCACCTGCCGAGCATGCCGGAGCCACCTGCTCGACTCGCCAGAAACACCTGCCGGACACGCCAAAATCACCTGCCGGGTACGCCAGAACCACCTGGCGGACACTACGGAATCACCTGCCGCGCATGCCGGAACCACCTCTCAGACGTGCCGGAAGCACGTGCCAGACACGCCGGAAACACCTACCGGACAGACCGGAACCACCTGCCAAGAACGCCGGAGCCACCTGTTCGACTCGCTGGAACCACCTGCCGGACAGGCCAATATCAACTGCTGGCTATGCCAGAACCACCTGGGGGACAGTCCGGGATCACCTGCCAGCCATGGCGGAACCACCTCTCAGACGTACCAGAACCACCTGCCGGAGAAGCTGGAAACACGTCCTGGACAGACTGGAACCACGTGACGGCCATGTCTGAACCACCTGCCGAGCACGGCGGAACCACCTGCCGGACACGCCAAAATCACCTGCGGGCTACGCCAGAACCACTTGGACGACTCTCCGAAATGACCTGCCGGGCATGTTGGAACCACCTCTCAGACGTGCCAGAAGCACGTGGCGGACAGTCCGGAATCACCTGTTGGGCATACGCAACCACCTCTGACACGTACCAGAACCACGTGCCGTGCACGCCGGAACCACCTACCGGACAGACCGGAATCAACTTTTGGGCATGCCGGAACCACCAGTCAGATGTGCCAGAAACACGTGCCGGAGACGCCGGAAGCACCTGCCGAGCACGTCGCAACCACCTGCTCAACTCGCCTGAACCACCTGCCGGACACGCCAAAATCACCTGCCCGCTACACCAGCACCACTTCGGGGACAAGCCGGAATCACGTGAGGGGCATGCCGGCACAGCCTCTCAGACTGAACCTCGTGCCGGACACCACAGAACCACCTGCCGGACAGACCGGAACCACCTGCCGGACACGCCGGAACCACCGGCTCGACCCGCCCAAACGACCGCTGGACGTGCAAAATCACTTGCCGGCTACGCCGGAAACACTTGGCGAACACTCCGGAATCACCTGCCGGGCATGCCGGAACCACCTCTCAGATATGCCAGAACCACGTGCCAATGACCCCGGAAGCACCAGCCGAGTACGCCGGAACCACCTGCTCGACTCGCCAGAACCACCTGCCGGACACGCAAAAATCACCTGCCGGCTACGCCACAACCAGTTGGGGAACACTTCGGAATCACCTGCCGGGCTTGCTGGAACCACCTGCCGGTCATGCCAAAATCACCTGCCAACTACGCCATTACCACTTGGCGGACACTGTGGAAACACCTGTCGGGCCGGCCGGAACCACATCTCAGACGTGCCAGAACCATGTGCATGAGACGCTGGAACCACACCCCGAACAGACGGAAAACACCTGCCAGACCCGTCTGAAAAACCTGCCGAGCACGCCGAGCCACCTGCTCGACTCGCCGGAACCACCTACCTGACATGCCCAAATCACCAGCCGGGTATGCCAGAACCACTTGGCGGACACTCCGGAATCATCTGCCGGACATGCCGGAACCAGCTCTCAGACACACCAGAACCACGTGCCGGAGACGCCGGAAGCACCTGCCGAGCATGCCGGAGCCACCTGCTCGACTCGCCAGAAACACCTGCCGGACACGCCAAAATCACCTGCCGGGTACGCCAGAACCACCTGGCGGACACTCCGAAACCACCTGCCGCGCATGCCGGAACCACCTCTCAGACGTGCCGGAAGCACGTGCCGGACACGCCGGAATCACCTACCGGACAGACCGGAACCACCTGCCAAGAACGCCGGAGCCACCTGTTCGACTCGCTGGAACCACCTGCCGGACAGGCCAATATCAACTGCTGGCTATGCCAGAACCACCTGGGGGACGGTCCGGAATCACCTGCCAGCCATGGCGGAACCACCTCTCAGACGTACCAGAACCACCTGCCGGAGAAGCTGGAAACACGTCCTGGACAGTCTGGAACCACCTGCTGGCCAAGCCTGAACCCCCTGCCAAGCACAATTGAACAACCTGCCGGACACGCCAAAATCACCTGTGTGCTATGCCAGAACCACTTGGAGGACTCTCTGGGATGACCTGCCGGGCATGCCGGAACCACCTCTCAGACGTGCCAGAACCATGTGGCGGACAGTCCGGAATCACCTGTTGGGCATGCGCAACCACCTCTGAGACGTACCAGAACCACATGCCGTGCAGGCTGGAACCACCTACCGGACAGACCGGAATCACCTTTCGGGCATGCCGGAACCACCTGTCAGATGTGCCAGAAACACGTGCCAGAGACGCCGGAAGCACCTGCCAAGCACGTTGGAACCACCTGCTCAACTCGCCTGAACCACCTGCCGGACATGCCAAAATCACCTGCCGACTATGCCAGAACCACTTGGCGAACACTCCGGAATCACTTGCCGGGCATGCAGGAACCACCTCTCAGACATGCCAGAACCCCATGCCAATGACCCCGGAAGCACCAGCCGAGCACGCCGGAACCACCTGCTCGACTCGCCAGAACCACCTGCCGATCACGCAAAAATCACCTGCCGGCTACGCCACAACCAGTTGGTGAACACTTTGGAATCACCTGCCAGGCTTGCTGGAACCACCTGCCGGTCATGCCAAAATCACCTGCCAACTACACCAGAACCGCTTGGCGGACACTGCGGAAACACCTGTCGGGCCGGCTGGAACCACATCTCAGACGTGCCAGAAACGTGTTCATGAGATGCTGGAACCACACCCCGAACAGACGGATACCACCTGCCAGAACCGCCTGAACCACCTGCTGAGCACGCCGGAACCACCTGCTCGACTCACCGGTACCACGTCCCCGACACGGCAAAATCACCTGCTGGGTATGCCAGAACCACTTGGCGGACACTCCGGAATCATCTGCCGGACATGCCGGAACCAGCTCTCAGACACACCAGAACCAAGTGCCGGAGACGCCGGAAGCACCTGCCGAGCATGCCGGAGCCACATGCTCGACTCGCCAGAAACACCTGCCGGACACGCCAAAATCACCTGCCGGGTATGCCAGAACCACCTGGCGGACACTACGGAATCACCTGCCGCGCATGCCGGAACCACCTCTCAGACGTGCCGGAAGCACGTGCCAGACAGGCCGGAAACACCTACCGGACAGACCGGAACCACCTGCCAAGAACGCCGGAGCCACCTGTTCGACTCGCTGGAAACACCTGCCAGACAGGCCAATATCAACTGCTGGCTATGCCAGAACCACCTGGGGGACAGTCCGGGATCACCTGCCAACCATGGTGGAACCACCTCTCAGACGTACCAGAACCACCTGCCGGAGAAGCTGGAAACACGTTCTGGACAGACTGGAACCACGTGACGGCCATGCCTGAACCACCTGCCGAGCACGGCGGAACCACCTGCCGGACACGCCAAAATCACCTGCGGGCTACGCCAGAACCACTTGGACGACTCTCCGAAATGACCTGCCGGGCATGTTGGAACCACCTCTCAGACGTGCCAGAAGCACGTGGCGGACAGTCCGGAATCACCTGTTGGGCATACGCAACCACCTCTGAGACGTACCAGAACCACGTGTCGTGCACGCGGGAACCACCTACCGGACAGACCGGAATCAACTTTCGGGCATGCCGGAACCACCAGTCAGATGTGCCAGAAACACGTGCCGGAGACGCCGGAAGCACCTGCCGAGCACGTCGCAACCACCTGCTCAACTCGCCTGAACCACCTGCCGGACACGCCAAAATCACCTGCCCGCTACACCAGCACCACTTCGGGGACAAGCCGGAATCACGTGAGGGGCATGCCGGCACAGCCTCTCAGACTGAACCTCGTGCCGGACACCACAGAACCACCTGCCGGACAGACCGGAACCACCGGCCGCACACGCCGGAACCACCGGCTCGACCCGCCGGAACGACCGCTGGACATGCAAAATCACCTGCCGGCTACGCCGGAAACACTTGGCGAACACTCCGGAATCACCTGCCGGGCATGCCGGAACCACCTCTCAGATATGCCAGAACCACGTGCCAATGACCCCGGGAGTACCTGCCGAGCACGCCGGAACCACCTGCTCGACTCGCCAGAACCACCTGCCGGACACGCAAAAATCACCTGCCGGCTACGCCACAACCAGTTGGGGAACACTTCGGAATCACCTGCCGGGCTTGCTGGAACCACCTGCCGGTCATGCCAAAATCACCTGCCAACTACGCCAGTACCACTTGGCGGACACTGTGGAAACACCTGTCGGGCCGGCCGGAACCACATCTCAGACGTGCCAGAACCATGTGCATGAGATGCTGGAACCACACCCCGAACAGACGGAAAACACATGCCAGACCCGTCTGAACAACCTGCCGAGCACGCCGGAGCCACCTGCTCGACTCGCCGGAACCACCTACCTGACATGCCCAAATCACCAGCCGGGTGTGCCAGAACCACTTGGCGGACACTCCGGAATCATCTGCCGGACATGCCGGAACCAGCTCTCAGACACACCAGAACCACGTGCCGGAGACGCCGGAAGCACCTGCCGAGCATGCCGGAGCCACCTGCTCGACTCGCCAGAAACACCTGCCGGACACGCCAAAATCACCTGCCGGGTACGCCAGAACCACCTGGCGGACACTCCGAAACGACCTGTCGCGCATGCCGGAACCACCTCTCAGACGTGCCGGAAGCACGTGCCGGACACGCCGGAATCACCTACCGGACAGACCAGAAACACCTGCCGAGCACGCCGGAGCGACCTGTTCGACTCGCTGGAACCACCTGCCGGACAGGCCAATATCAACTGCTGGCTATGCCAGAACCACCTGGGGGACGGTCCGGAATCACCTGCCAGCCATGGCGGAACCACCTCTCAGACGTCCCAGAACCACCTGCGGGAGAAGCTGGAAACATGTCCTGGACAGTCTGGAACCACCTGCCGGCCAAGCCTGAACCACCTGCCAAGCACAACGGAACAACCTGCCAGACACGCCAAAATCACCTGCGTGTTATGCCAGAACCACTTGGAGGACTCTCTGGGATGACCTGCCGGGCATGCCGGAACCACCTCTCAGACGTGCCAGAACCATGTGGCGGACAGTCCGGAATCACCTGTTGGGCATGCGCAACCACCTCTGAGACATACCAGCACCACATGCCGTGCAGGCTGGAACCACCTACCGGACAGACCGGAATCACCTTTCGGGCATGCCGGAACCACCTGTCAGATGTGCCAGAAACACGTGCCGGAGACGCAGGAAGCACCTGCCAAGCACGTTGGAACCACCTGCTCAACTCGCCTGAACCACCTGCCGGACATGCCAAAATCACCTGCCGACTATGCCAGAACCACTTGGCGAACACTCCGGAATCACTTGCCGGGCATGCAGGAACCACCTCTCAGACATGCCAGAACCCCGTGCCAATGACCCCGGAAGCACCAGCCGAGCACGCCGGAACCACCTGCTCGACTCGCCAGAACCACCTGC
Source organism: Equus przewalskii (assembly GCF_037783145.1). Taxonomy (NCBI): domain Eukaryota; kingdom Metazoa; phylum Chordata; class Mammalia; order Perissodactyla; family Equidae; genus Equus; species Equus przewalskii. The sequence goes on along the minus strand of NW_027227798.1, from coordinate 67,975 downwards.
CGATCACGCAAAAATCACCTGCCGGCTACGCCACAACCAGTTGGTGAACACTTTGGAATCACCTGACAGGCTTGCTGGAACCAACTGCCGGTCATGCCAAAATCACCTGCCAACTACACCAGAACCGCTTGGCGGACACTGCGGAAACACCTGTCGGGCCGGCTGGAACCACATCTCAGACGTGCCAGAAACGTGTTCATGAGATGCTGGAACCACACCCCGAACAGACGGATACCACCTGCCAGAACCGCCTGAACCACCGGCTGAGCACGCCGGAACCACCTGCTCGACTCACCGGTACCACGTCCCCGACACGGCAAAATCACCTGCTGGGTATGCCAGAACCACTTGGCGGACACTCCGGAATCATCTGCCGGACATGCCGGAACCAGCTCTCAGACACACCAGAACCAAGTGCCGGAGACGCCGGAAGCACCTGCCGAGCATGCCGGAGCCACATGCTGGACTCGCCAGAAACACCTGCCGGACACGCCAAAATCACCTGCCGGGTATGCCAGAACCACCTGGCGGACACTACGGAATCACCTGCCGCGCATGCCGGAACCACCTCTCAGACGTGCCGGAAGCACGTGCCAGACACGCCGGAAACACCTACCGGACAGACCGGAACCACCTGCCAAGAACGCCGGAGCCACCTGTTCGACTCGCTGGAACCACCTGCCGGACAGGCCAATATCAACTGCTGGCTATGCCAGAACCACCTGGGGGACAGTCCGGGATCACCTGCCAGCCATGGCGGAACCACCTCTCAGACGTACCAGAACCACCTGCCGGAGAAGCTGGAAACACGTCCTGGACAGACTGGAACCACGTGACGGCCATGTCTGAACCACCTGCCGAGCACGGCGGAACCACCTGCCGGACACGCCAAAATCACCTGCGGGCTACGCCAGAACCACTTGGACGACTCTCCGAAATGACCTGCCGGGCATGTTGGAACCACCTCTCAGACGTGCCAGAAGCACGTGGCGGACAGTCCGGAATCACCTGTTGGGCATACGCAACCACCTCTGACACGTACCAGAACCACGTGCCGTGCACGCCGGAACCACCTACCGGACAGACCGGAATCAACTTTTGGGCATGCCGGAACCACCAGTCAGATGTGCCAGAAACACGTGCCGGAGACGCCGGAAGCACCTGCCGAGCACGTCGCAACCACCTGCTCAACTCGCCTGAACCACCTGCCGGACACGCCAAAATCACCTGCCCGCTACACCAGCACCACTTCGGGGACAAGCCGGAATCACGTGAGGGGCATGCCGGCACAGCCTCTCAGACTGAACCTCGTGCCGGACACCACAGAACCACCTGCCGGACAGACCGGAACCACCTGCCGGACACGCCGGAACCACCGGCTCGACCCGCCCAAACGACCGCTGGACGTGCAAAATCACTTGCCGGCTACGCCGGAAACACTTGGCGAACACTCCGGAATCACCTGCCGGGCATGCCGGAACCACCTCTCAGATATGCCAGAACCACGTGCCAATGACCCCGGAAGCACCAGCCGAGTACGCCGGAACCACCTGCTCGACTCGCCAGAACCACCTGCCGGACACGCAAAAATCACCTGCCGGCTACGCCACAACCAGTTGGGGAACACTTCGGAATCACCTGCCGGGCTTGCTGGAACCACCTGCCGGTCATGCCAAAATCACCTGCCAACTACGCCATTACCACTTGGCGGACACTGTGGAAACACCTGTCGGGCCGGCCGGAACCACATCTCAGACGTGCCAGAACCATGTGCATGAGACGCTGGAACCACACCCCGAACAGACGGAAAACACCTGCCAGACTCGTCTGAAAAACCTGCCGAGCACGCCGAGCCACCTGCTCGACTCGCCGGAACCACCTAGCTGACATGCCCAAATCACCAGCCGGGTATGCCAGAACCACTTGGCGGACACTCCGGAATCATCTGCCGGACATGCCGGAACCAGCTCTCAGACACACCAGAACCACGTGCCGGAGACGCCGGAAGCACCTGCCGAGCATGCCGGAGCCACCTGCTCGACTCGCCAGAAACACCTGCCGGACACGCCAAAATCACCTGCCGGGTACGCCAGAACCACCTGGCGGACACTCCGAAACCACCTGCCGCGCATGCCGGAACCACCTCTCAGACGTGCCGGAAGCACGTGCCGGACACGCCGGAATCACCTACCGGACAGACCGGAACCACCTGCCGAGCACGCCGGAGCCACCTGTTCGACTCGCTGGAACCACCTGCCGGACAGGCCAATATCAACTGCTGGCTATGCCAGAACCACCTGGGGGACGGTCCGGAATCACCTGCCAGCCATGGCGGAACCACCTCTCAGACGTACCAGAACCACCTGCCGGAGAAGCTGGAAACACGTCCTGGACAGTCTGGAACCACCTGCCGGCCAAGCCTGAACCACCTGCCAAGCACAACGGAACAACCTGCCAGACACGCCAAAATCACCTGCGTGTTATGCCAGAACCACTTGGAGGACTCTCTGGGATGACCTGCCGGGCATGCCGGAACCACCTCTCAGACGTGCCGGAACCATGTGGCGGACAGTCCGGAATCACCTGTTGGGCATGCGCAACCACCTCTGAGACGTACGAGAACCACATGCCGTGCAGGCTGGAACCACCTACCGGACAGACCCAAATCACCTTTCGGGCATGCCGGAACCACCTGTCAGATGTGCCAGAAACACGTGCCGGAGACGCCGGAAGCTCCTGCCAAGCACGTCGCAACCACCTGCTCAACTCGCCTGAACCACCTGCCGGACATGCCAAAATCACCTGCCGACTATGCCAGAACCACTTGGCGAGCACTCCGGAATCACTTGCCGGGCATGCAGGAACCACCTCTCAGACATGCCAGAACCCCGTGCCAATGACCCCGGAAGCACCAGCCGAGCACGCCGGAACCACCTGCTCGACTCGCCAGAACCACCTGCCGATCACGCAAAAATCACCTGCCGGCTACGCCACAACCAGTTGGTGAACACTTTGGAATCACCTGCCAGGCTTGCTGGAACCACCTGCCAGTCATGCCAAAATCACCTGCCAACTACGCCAGAACCGCTTGGCGGACACTGCGGAAACACCTGTCGGGCCGGCTGGAACCACATCTCAGACGTGCCAGAAACGTGTTCATGAGATGCTGGAACCACACCCCGAACAGACGGATACCACCTGCCAGAACCGCCTGAACCACCTGCTGAGCACGCCGGAACCACCTGCTCGACTCACCGGTACCACCTCCCTGACACGCCATAATCACCTGCTGGGTATGCCAGAACCACTTGGCGGACACTCCGGAATCATCTGCCGGACATGCCGGAACCAGCTCTCAGACACACCAGAACCAAGTGCCGGAGACGCCGGAAGCACCTGCCGAGCATGCCGGAGCCACCTGCTCGACTCGCCAGAAACACCTGCCGGACACGCCAAAATCACCTGCCCGCTACACCAGCACCACTTCGGGGACAAGCCGGAATCACGTGAGGGGCATGCCGGCACAGCCTCTCAGACTGAACCTCGTGCCGGACACCACAGAACCACCTGCCGGACAGACCGGAACCACCTGCCGGACACGCCGGAACCACCGGCTCGACCCGCCGGAACGACCGCTGGACATGCAAAATCACCTGCCGGCTACGCCGGAAACACTTGGCGAACACTCCGGAGTCACCTGCCGGGCATGCCGGAACCACCTCTCAGATATGCCAGAACCACGTGCCAATGACCCCGGAAGCACCTGCCGAGCACGCCGGAACCACCTGCTCGACTCGCCAGAACCACCTGCCGGACACGCAAAAATCACCTGCCGGCTACGCCACAACCAGTTGGGGAACACTTCGGAATCACCTGCCGGGCTTGCTGGAACCACCTGCCGGTCATGCCAAAATCACCTGCCAACTACGCCATTACCACTTGGCGGACACTGTGGAAACACCTGTCGGGCCGGCCGGAACCACATCTCAGACGTGCCAGAACCATGTGCATGAGATGCTGGAACCACACCCCGAACAGACGGAAAACACCTGCCAGACCCGTCTGAACAACCTGCCGAGCACGCCGGAGCCACCTGCTCGACTCGCCGGAACCACCTACCTGACATGCCCAAATCACCAGCCGGGTATGCCAGAACCACTTGGCGGACACTCCGGAATCATCTGCCGGACATGCCGGAACCAGCTCTCAGACACACCAGAACCACGTGCCGGAGACGCCGGAAGCACCTGCCGAGCATGCCGGAGCCACCTGCTCGACTCGCCAGAAACACCTGCCGGACACGCCAAAATCACCTGCCGGGTACGCCAGAACCACCTGGCGGACACTCCGAAACCACCTGCCGCGCATGCCGGAACCACCTCTCAGACGTGCCGGAAGCACGTGCCGGACACGCCGGAATCACCTACCGGACAGACCGGAACCACCTGCCGAGCACGCCGGAGCCACCTGTTCGACTCGCTGGAACCACCTGCCGGACAGGCCAATATCAACTGCTGGCTATGCCAGAACCACCTGGGGGACGGTTTGGAATCACCTGCCAGCCATGCCGGAACCACCTCTCAGACGTACCAGAACCACCTTCCTGAGAAGATGGAAACACGTCCTGGACAGTCTGGAACCACCTGCCGGCCAAGCCTGAACCACCTGCCAAGCACAACGGAACAACCTGCCAGACACGCCAAAATCACCTGCGTGTTATGCCAGAACCACTTGGAGGACTCTCTGGGATGACCTGCCGGGCATGCCGGAACCACCTCTCAGACGTGCCAGAACCATGTGGCGGACAGTCCGGAATCACCTGTTGGGCATGCGTAACCACCTCTGAGACGTACCAGAACCACATGCCGTGCAGGCTGGAACCACCTACCGGACAGACCCGAATCACCTTTCGGGCATGCCGGAACCACCTGTCAGATGTGCCAGAAACACGTGCCGGAGACGCCGGAAGCACCTGCCAAGCACGTCGCAACCACCTGCTCAACTCGCCTGAACCACCTGCCGGACATGCCAAAATCACCTGCCGACTATGCCAGAACCACTTGGCGAACACTCCGGAATCACTTGCCGGGCATGCAGGAACCACCTCTCAGACATGCCAGAACCCCGTGCCAATGACCCCGGAAGCACCAGCCGAGCACGCCGGAACCACCTGCTCGACTCGCCAGAACCACCTGCCGATCACGCAAAAATCACCTGCCGGCTACGCCACAACCAGTTGGTGAACACTTTGGAATCACCTGCCAGGCTTGCTGGAACCACCTGCCAGTCATGCCAAAATCACCTGCCAACTACGCCAGAACCGCTTGGCGGACACTGCGGAAACACCTGTCGGGCCGGCTGGAACCACATCTCAGACGTGCCAGAAACGTGTTCATGAGATGCTGGAACCACACCCAGAACAGACGGATACCACCTGCCAGAACCGCCTGAACCACCTGCTGAGCACGCCGGAACCACCTGCTCGACTCACCGGTACCACCTCCCTGACACGCCAAAATCACCTGCTGGGTATGCCAGAACCACTTGGCGGACACTCCGGAATCATCTGCCGGACATGCCGGAACCAGCTCACAGACACACCAGAACCAAGTGCCGGAGACGCCGGAAGCACCTGCCGAGCATGCCGGAGCCACCTGCTCGACTCGCCAGAAACACCTGCCGGACACGCCAAAATCACCTGCCGGGTACGCCAGAACCACCTGGCGGACACTACGGAATCACCTGCCGCGCATGCCGGAACCACCTCTCAGACGTGCCGGAAGCACGTGCCAGACACGCCGGAAACACCTACCGGACAGACCGGAACCACCTGCCAAGAACGCCGGAGCCACCTGTTCGACTCGCTGGAACCACCTGCCGGACAGGCCAATATCAACTGCTGGCTATGCCAGAACCACCTGGGGGACAGTCCGGGATCACCTGCCAGCCATGGCGGAACCACCTCTCAGACGTACCAGAACCACCTGCCGGAGAAGCTGGAAACACGTCCTGGACAGACTGGAACCACGTGACGGCCATGTCTGAACCACCTGCCGAGCACGGCGGAACCACCTGCCGGACACGCCAAAATCACCTGCGGGCTACGCCAGAACCACTTGGACGACTCTCCGAAATGACCTGCCGGGCATGTTGGAACCACCTCTCAGACGTGCCAGAAGCACGTGGCGGACAGTCCGGAATCACCTGTTGGGCATACGCAACCACCTCTGACACGTACCAGAACCACGTGCCGTGCACGCCGGAACCACCTACCGGACAGACCGGAATCAACTTTTGGGCATGCCGGAACCACCAGTCAGATGTGCCAGAAACACGTGCCGGAGACGCCGGAAGCACCTGCCGAGCACGTCGCAACCACCTGCTCAACTCGCCTGAACCACCTGCCGGACACGCCAAAATCACCTGCCCGCTACACCAGCACCACTTCGGGGACAAGCCGGAATCACGTGAGGGGCATGCCGGCACAGCCTCTCAGACTGAACCTCGTGCCGGACACCACAGAACCACCTGCCGGACAGACCGGAACCACCTGCCGGACACGCCGGAACCACCGGCTCGACCCGCCCAAACGACCGCTGGACGTGCAAAATCACTTGCCGGCTACGCCGGAAACACTTGGCGAACACTCCGGAATCACCTGCCGGGCATGCCGGAACCACCTCTCAGATATGCCAGAACCACGTGCCAATGACCCCGGAAGCACCAGCCGAGTACGCCGGAACCACCTGCTCGACTCGCCAGAACCACCTGCCGGACACGCAAAAATCACCTGCCGGCTACGCCACAACCAGTTGGGGAACACTTCGGAATCACCTGCCGGGCTTGCTGGAACCACCTGCCGGTCATGCCAAAATCACCTGCCAACTACGCCATTACCACTTGGCGGACACTGTGGAAACACCTGTCGGGCCGGCCGGAACCACATCTCAGACGTGCCAGAACCATGTGCATGAGACGCTGGAACCACACCCCGAACAGACGGAAAACACCTGCCAGACCCGTCTGAAAAACCTGCCGAGCACGCCGAGCCACCTGCTCGACTCGCCGGAACCACCTACCTGACATGCCCAAATCACCAGCCGGGTATGCCAGAACCACTTGGCGGACACTCCGGAATCATCTGCCGGACATGCCGGAACCAGCTCTCAGACACACCAGAACCACGTGCCGGAGACGCCGGAAGCACCTGCCGAGCATGCCGGAGCCACCTGCTCGACTCGCCAGAAACACCTGCCGGACACGCCAAAATCACCTGCCGGGTACGCCAGAACCACCTGGCGGACACTCCGAAACCACCTGCCGCGCATGCCGGAACCACCTCTCTGACGTGCCGGAAGCACGTGCCGGACACGCCGGAATCACCTACCGGACAGACCGGAACCACCTGCCAAGAACGCCGGAGCCACCTGTTCGACTCGCTGGAACCACCTGCCGGACAGGCCAATATCAACTGCTGGCTATGCCAGAACCACCTGGGGGACGGTCCGGAATCACCTGCCAGCCATGGCGGAACCACCTCTCAGACGTACCAGAACCACCTGCCGGAGAAGCTGGAAACACGTCCTGGACAGTCTGGAACCACCTGCCGGCCAAGCCTGAACCACCTGCCAAGCACAACGGAACAACCTGCCAGACACGCCAAAATCACCTGCGTGTTATGCCAGAACCACTTGGAGGACTCTCTGGGATGACCTGCCGGGCATGCCGGAACCACCTCTCAGACGTGCCGGAACCATGTGGCGGACAGTCCGGAATCACCTGTTGGGCATGCCAAGCACGTCGCAACCACCTGCTCAACTCGCCTGAACCACCTGCCGGACATGCCAAAATCACCTGCCGACTATGCCAGAACCACTTGGCGAACACTCCGGAATCACTTGCCGGGCATGCAGGAACCACCTCTCAGACATGCCAGAACCCCGTGCCAATGACCCCGGAAGCACCAGCCGAGCACGCCGGAACCACCTGCTCGACTCGCCAGAACCACCTGCCGATCACGCAAAAATCACCTGCCGGCTACGCCACAACCAGTTGGTGAACACTTTGGAATCACCTGCCAGGCTTGCTGGAACCACCTGCCAGTCATGCCAAAATCACCTGCCAACTACGCCAGAACCGCTTGGCGGACACTGCGGAAACACCTGTCGGGCCGGCTGGAACCACATCTCAGACGTGCCAGAAACGTGTTCATGAGATGCTGGAACCACACCCCGAACAGACGGATACCACCTGCAAGAACTGCCTGAACCACCTGCTGAGCACGCCGGAACCACCTGCTCGACTCACCGGTACCACCTCCCTGACACGCCAAAATCACCTGCTGGGTATGCAAGAACCACTTGGCGGACACTCCGGAATCATCTGCCGGACATGCCGGAACCAGCTCTCAGACACACCAGAACCAAGTGCCGGAGACCCCGGAAGCACCTGCCGAGCATGCCGGAGCCACCTGCTCGACTCGCCAGAAACACCAGCCAGACACGACAAAATCACCTGCCGGGTATGCCAGAACCACCTGGCGGACACTACGGAATCACCTGCCGCGCATGCCGGAACCACCTCTCAGACGTGCCGGAAGCACGTGCCAGACACGCCGGAAACACCTACCGGACAGACCGGAACCACCTGCCAAGAACGCCGGAGCCACCTGTTCGACTCGCTGGAACCACCTGCCGGACAGGCCAATATCAACTGCTGGCTATGCCAGAACCACCTGGGGGACAGTCCGGGATCACCTGCCAGCCATGGCGGAACCACCTCTCAGACGTACCAGAACCACCTGCCGGAGAAGCTGGAAACACGTCCTGGACAGACTGGAACCACGTGATGGCCATGCCTGAACCACCTGCCGAGCACGGCGGAACCACCTCCCGAACACGCCAAAATCACCTGCGGGCTACGCCAGAACCACTTGGACGACTCTCCGAAATGACCTGCCGGGCATGTTGGAACCACCTCTCAGACGTGCCAGAAGCACGTGGCGGACAGTCCGGAATCACCTGTTGGGCATACGCAACCACCTCTGACACGTACCAGAACCACGTGCCGTGCACGCCGGAACCACCTACCGGACAGACCAGAATCAACTTTTGGGCATGCCGGAACCACCAGTCAGATGTGCCAGAAACACGTGCCGGAGACGCCGGAAGCACCTGCCGAGCACGTCGCAACCACCTGCTCAACTCGACTGAACCACGTGCCGGACACGCCAAAATCACCTACCCGCTACACCAGCACCACTTCGGGGACAAGCCGGAATCACATGAGGGGCATGCCGGCATAGCCTCTCAGACTGAACCTCGTGCCGGACACCACAGAACCACCTGCCGGACAGACCGGAACCACCTGCCGCACACGCCGGAACCACCGGCTCGACCCGCCGGAACGACCGCTGGACATGCAATATCACCTGCCGGCTACGCTGGAAACACTTGGCGAACACTCCGGAATCGCCTCCCGGGCATGCCGGAACCACCACTCAGATATGCCAGAACCACGTGCCAATGACCCCGGAAGCACCTGCCGAGCACGCCGGAACCACCTGCTCGACTCGCCAGAACCACCTGCCGGACACGCAAAAATCACCTGCCGGCTACGCCACAACCAGTTGGTGAACACTTTGGAATCACCTGCCGGGCTTGCTGGAACCACCTGCTGGTCATGCCAAAATCACCTGCCAACTACGCCAGTACCACTTGGCGGACACTGTGGAAACACCTGTCGGGCCGGCCGGAACCACATCTCAGACGTGCCAGAACCATGTGCATGAGATGCTGGAGCCGCACCCCGAACTGACGGAAAACACCTGCCAGACCCGTCTGAACAACGTGCCGAGCACTCCGGAGTCACCTGCTCGACTCGCCGGAACCACCTACCTGACATGCCCAAATCACCAGCCGGGTATGCCAGAACCACTTGGCGGACACTCCGGAATCATCTGCCGGACATGCCGGAACCAGCTCTCAGACACACCAGAACCACGTGCCGGAGACGCCGGAAGCACCTGCCGAGCATGCCGGAGCCACCTGCTCGACTCGCCAGAAACACCTGCCGGACACGCCAAAATCACCTGCCGGGTACGCCAGAACCACCTGGGGGACACTCCGAAACCACCTGTCGCGCATGCCGGAACCACCTCTCAGACGTGCCGGAAGCACGTGCCGGACACGCCGGAATCACCTGCCAGCTACACCAGCACCACTTCGGGGACAAGCCGAAATCACGTGAGGGGCATGCCGGCACAGCCTCTCAGACTGAACCTCGTGCCGGACACGCCGGAATCACCTACCGGACAGACCGGAACCACCTGCCGAGCACGCCGGAGCCACCTGTTCGACTCGCTGGAACCACCTTCCGGACAGGCCAATATCAACTGCTGGCTATGCCAGAACCACCTGGGGGACGGTCCGGAATCGCCTGCCAGCCATGGCGGAACCACCTCTCAGACGTACCAGAACCACCTGCCGGAGAAGCTGGAAACACGTCCTGCACAGTCTGGAACCACCTGCCGGCCAAGCATGAACCACCTGCCAAGCACAACGGAACAACCTGCCAGACACGCCAAAATCACCTGCGTGTTATGCCAGAACCACTTGGAGGACTCTCTGGGCTGACTGGCCGGGCATGCCGGAACCACCTCTCAGACGTGCCAGAACCATGTGGCTGACAGTCCGGAATCACCTGTTGGGCATGCGCAACCACCTCTGAGACGTACCAGAACCACATGCCGTGCAGGCTGGAACCACCTACCGGACAGACCCGAATCACCTTTCGGGCATGCCGGAACCACCTGTCAGATGTGCCAGAAACACGTGCCGGAGACGCCGGAAGCACCTGCCAAGCACGTTGGAACCACCTGCTCAACTCGCCTGAACCACCTGCCGGACATGCCAAAATCACCTGTCGACTATGCCAGAACCACTTGGCGAACACTCCGGAATCACTTGCCGGGCATGCAGGAACCACCTCTCAGACATGCCAGAACCCCGTGCCAATGACCCCGGAAGCACCAGCCGAGCACGCCGGAACCACCTGCTCGACTCGCCAGAACCACCTGCCGATCACGCAAAAATCACCTGCCGGCTACGCCACAACCAGTTGGTGAAGACTTTGGAATCACCTGCCAGGCTTGCTGGAACCACCTGCCAGTCATGGCAAAATCACCTGCCAACTACGCCAGAACCGCTTGGCGGACACTGCGGAAACACCTGTCGGGCCGGCTGGAACCACATCTCAGACGTGCCAGAAACGTGTTCATGAGATGCTGGAACCACACCCCGAAGAGACGGATACCACCTGCAAGAACTGCCTGAACCACCTGCTGAGCATGCCGGAACCACCTGCTCGACTCACCGGTACCACCTCCCTGACACGCCAAAATCACCTGCTGGGTATGCAAGAACCACTTGGCGGACACTCCGGAATCATCTGCCGGACATGCCGGAACCAGCTCTCAGACACACCAGAACCAAGTGCCGGAGACCCCGGAAGCACCTGCCGAGCATGCCGGAGCCACCTGCTCGACTCGCCAGAAACACCTGCCGGACACGCCAAAATCACCTGCCGGGTATGCCAGAACCACCTGGCGGACACTACGGAATCACCTGCCGCGCATGCCGGAACCACCTCTCAGACGTGCCGGAAGCACGTGCCAGACACGCCGGAAACACCTACCGGACAGACCGGAACCACCTGCCAAGAACGCCGGAGCCACCTGTTCGACTCGCTGGAACCACCTGCCGGACAGGCCAATATCAACTGCTGGCTATGCCAGAACCACCTGGGGGTCAGTCCGGGATCACCTGCCAGCCATGGCGGAACCACCTCTCAGACGTACCAGAACCACCTGACGGAAAAGCTGGAAACACGTCCTGGACAGACTGGAACCACGTGACGGCCATGCCTGAACCACCTGCCGAGCACGGCGGAACCACCTGCCGGACACGCCAAAATCACCTGCGGGCTACGCCAGAACCACTTGGACGACTCTCCGAAATGACCTGCCGGGCGTGTTGAAACCACCTCTCATACGTGCCAGAAGCACGTGGCGGACAGTCCGGAATCACCTGTTGGGCATACGCAACCACCTCTGAGACGTACCAGAACCACGTGCCGTGCACGCCGGAACCACCTACCGGACAGACCGGAATCAACTTTTAGGAATGCCGGAACCACCAGTCAGATGTGCCAGAAACACGTGCCGGAGACGCCGGAAGCACCTGCCGAGCACGTCGCAACCACCTGCTCAACTCGCCTGAACCACCTGCCGGACACGCCAAAATCACCTGCCCGCTACACCAGCACCACTTCGAGGACAAGCTGGAATCACGTGAGGGGCATGCCGGCACAGCCTCTCAGACTGAACCTCGTGCCGGACACCACAGAACCACCTGCCGGACTGACCGGAACCACCTGCCGCACACGCCGGAACCACCGGCTCGACCCGCTGGAACGACCGCTGGACATGCAAAATCACCTGCCGGCTACGCCGGAAACACTTGGCGAACACTCCGGAATCACCTGCCGGGCATGCCGGAACCACCTCTCAGATATGCCAGAACCACGTGCCAATGACCCCGGAAGCACCTGCCGAGCACGCCGGAACCACCTGCTCGACTCGCCAGAACCACCTGCCGGACACGCAAAAATCACCTGCCGGCTACGCCACAACCAGTTGGGGAACACTTTGGAATCACCTGCCGGGCTTGCTGGAACCACCTGCCGGTCATGCCAAAATCACCTGCCAACTACGCCAGTACCACTTGGCGGACACTGTGGATACACCTGTCGGGCCGGCCAGAACCACATCTCAGACGTGCCAGAACCATGTGCATGAGATGCTGGAACCACACCCCGAACAGACGGAAAACACCTGCCAGACCCGTGTGAACAACGTGCCGAGCACGCCGGAGCCACCTGCTCGACTCGCCGGAACCACCTACCTGACATGCCCAAATCACCAGCCGGGTATGCCAGAACCACTTGGCGGACACTCCGGAATCATCTGCCGGACATGCCGGAACCAGCTCTCAGACACACCAGAACCACGTGCCGGAGACGCCGGAAGCACCTGCCGAGCATGCCGGAGCCACCTGCTCGACTCGCCAGAAACACCTGCCGGACACGCCAAAATCACCTGCCGGGTACGCCAGAACCACCTGGCGGACACTCCGAAACCACCTGTCGCGCATGCCGGAACCACCTCTCAGACGTGCCGGAAGCACGTGCCGGACACGCCGGAATCACCTACCGGACAGACCGGAACCACCTGCCGAGCACGCCGGAGCCACCTGTTCGACTCGCTGGAACCACCTTGCGGACAGGCCAATATCAACTGCTGGCTATGCCAGAACCACCTGAGGGACGGTTTGGAATCACCAGCCAGCCATGGCGGAACCACCTCTCAGACGTACCAGAACCACCTGCCGGAGAAGCTGGAAACACGTCCTGGACAGTCTGGAACCACCTGCCGGCCAAGCCTGAACCACCTGCAAAGCACAACGGAACAACCTGCCAGACACGCCAAAATCACCTGCGTGTTATGCCAGAACCACTTGGAGGACTCTCTGGGATGACCTGCCGGGCATGCCGGAACCACCTCTCAGACGTGCCAGAGCGATGTGGCGGACAGTCCGGAATCACCTGTTGGGCATGCGCAACAACCTCTGAGACGTACCAGAACCACATGCCGTGCAGGCTGGAGCCACCTACCGGACAGACCGGAATCACCTTTCGGGCATGCCGGAACCACCTGTCAGATGTGCCAGAAACACGTGCCGGAGACGCCGGAAGCACCTGCCAAGCACGTCGCAACCACCTGCTCAACTCGCCTGAACCACCTGCCGGACATGCCAAAATCACCTGCCGACTATGCCAGAACCACTTGGCGAACACTCCGGAATCACTTGCCGGGCATGCAGGAACCACCTCTCAGACATGCCAGAACCCCGTGCCAATGACCCCGGAAGCACCAGCCGAGCACACCGGAACCACCTGCTCGACTCGCCAGAACCACCTGCCGATCACGCAAAAATCACCTGCCGGCTACGCCACAACCAGTTGGTGAACACTTTGGAATCACCTGCCAGGCTTGCTGGAACCACCTGCCAGTCATGCCAAAATCACCTGCCAACTACGCCAGAACCGCTTGGCGGACACTGCGGAAACACCTGTCGGGCCGGCTGGAACCACATCTCAGACGTGCCAGAAACGTGTTCATGAGATGCTGGAACCACACCCAGAACAGACGGATACCACCTGCCAGAACCGCCTGAACCACCTGCTGAGCACGCCGGAACCACCTGCTCGACTCACCGGTACCACCTCCCTGACACGCCAAAATCGCCTGCTGGGTATGCCAGAACCACTTGGCGGACACTCCGGAATCATCTGCCGGACATGCCGGAACCAGCTCTCAGACACACCAGAACCACGTGCCGGAGACCCCGGAAGCACCTGCCGAGCATGCCGGAGCCACCTGCTCGACTCGCCAGAAACACCTGCCGGACACGCCAAAATCACCTGCCGGGTATGCCAGAACCACCTGGCGGACACTACGGAATCACCTGCCGCGCATGCCGGAACCACCTCTCAGACGTGCCGGAAGCACGTGCCAGACACGCCGGAAACACCTACCGGACAGACCGGAACCACCTGCCAAGAACGCCGGAGCCACCTGTTCGACTTGCTGGAACCACCTGCCGGACAGGCCAATATCAACTGCTGGCTATGCCAGAACCACCTGGGGGACAGTCCGGGATCACCTGCCAGCCATGGCGGAACCACCTCTCAGACGTACCAGAACCACCTGCCGGAGAAGCTGGAAACACGTCCTGGACAGACTGGAACCACGTGACGGCCATGTCTGAACCACCTGCCGAGCACGGCGGAACCAACTGCCGGACACGCCAAAATCACCTGCGGGCTACGCCAGTACCACTTGGACGACTCTCCGAAATGACCTGCCGGGCATGTTGGAACCACCTCTCAGACGTGCCAGAAGCACGTGGCGGACAGTCCGGAATCACCTGTTGGGCATACGCAACCACCTCTGACACGTACCAGAACCACGTGCCGTGCACGCCGGAACCACCTACCGGACAGACCAGAATCAACTTTTGGGCATGCCGGAACCACCAGTCAGATGTGCCAGAAACACGTGCCGGAGACGCCGGAAGCACCTGCCGAGCACGTCGCAACCACCTGCTCAACTCGACTGAACCACGTGCCGGACACGCCAAAATCACCTACCCGCTACACCAACACCACTTCGGGGACAAGCCGGAATCACATGAGGGGCATGCCGGCACAGCCTCTCAGACTGAACCTCGTGCCGGACACCACAGAACCACCTGCCGGACAGACCGGAACCACCTGCCGCACACGCCGGAACCACCGGCTCGACCCGCCGGAACGACCGCTGGACATGCAATATCACCTGCCGGCTACGCTGGAAACACTTGGCGAACACTCCGGAATCGCCTCCCGGGCATGCCGGAACCACCACTCAGATATGCCAGAACCACGTGCCAATGACCCCGGAAGCACCTGCCGAGCACGCCGGAACCACCTGCTCGACTCGCCAGAACCACCTGCCGGACACGCAAAAATCACCTGCCGGCTACGCCACAACCAGTTGGGGAACACTTCGGAATCACCTGCCGGGCTTGCTGGAACCACCTGCCGGTCATGCCAAAATCACCTGCCAACTACGCCAGTACCACTTGGCGGACACTGTGGAAACACCTGTCGGGCCGGCCGGAACCACATCTCAGACGTGCCAGAACCATGTGCATGAGATGCTGGAGCCGCACCCCGAACTGACGGAAAACACCTGCCAGACCCGTCTGAACAACGTGCCGAGCACTCCGGAGTCACCTGCTCGACTCGCCGGAACCACCTACCTGACATGCCCAAATCACCAGCCGGGTATGCCAGAACCACTTGGCGGACACTCCGGAATCATCTGCCGGACATGCCGGAACCAGCTCTCAGACACACCAGAACCACGTGCCGGAGACGCCGGAAGCACCTGCCGAGCATGCCGGAGCCACCTGCTCGACTCGCCAGAAACACCTGCCGGACACGCCAAAATCACCTGCCGGGTACGCCAGAACCACCTGGCGGACACTCCGAAACCACCTGTCGCGCATGCCGGAACCACCTCTCAGACGTGCCGGAAGCACGTGCCGGACACGCCGGAATCACCTACCGGACAGACCGGAACCACCTGCCGAGCACGCCGGAGCCACCTGTTCGACTCGCTGGAACCACCTGCCGGACAGGCCAATATCAACTGCTGGCTATGCCAGAACCACCTGGGGGACGGTCCGGAATCACCTGCCAGCCATGGCGGAACCACCTCTCAGACGTACCAGAACCACCTGCCGGAGAAGCTGGAAACACGTCCTGGACAGTCTTGAACCACCTGCCGGCCAAGCCTGAACCACCTGCCAAGCACAACGGAACAACCTGCCAGACACGCCAAAATCACCTGCGTGTTATGCCAGAACCACTTGGAGGACTCTCTGGGATGACCTGCCGGGCATGCCGGAACCACCTCTCAGACGTGCCAGAACCATGTGGCGGACAGTCCGGAATCACCTGTTGGGCATGCGCAACCACCTCTGAGACGTACCAGAACCACATGCCGTGCAGGCTGGAACCACCTACCGGACAGACCGGAATCACCTTTCGGGCATACCGGAACCACCTGTCAGATGTGCCAGAAACACGTGCCGGAGATGCCGGAAGCACCTGCCAAGCACGTTGGAACCACCTGCTCAACTCTCCAGAACCACCTGCCGATCACGCAAAAATCACCTGCCGGCTACGCCACAACCAGTTGGTGAACACTTTGGAATCACCTGCCAGGCTTGCTGGAACCACCTGCCAGTCATGCCAAAATCACCTGCCAACTACGCCAGAACCGCTTGGCGGACACTGCGGAAACACCTGTCGGGCCGGCTGGAACCACATCTCAGACGTGCCAGAAACGTGTTCATGAGATGCTGGAACCACACCCCGAACAGACGGATACCACCTGCCAGAACCGCCTGAACCACCTGCTGAGCACGCCGGAACCACCTGCTCGACTCACCGGTACCACCTCCCTGACACACCAAAATCACCTGCTGGGTATGCCAGAACCACTTGGCGGACACTCCGGAATCATCTGCCGGACATGCCGGAACCAGCTCTCAGACACACCAGAACCACGTGCCGGACACGCCGGAAGCACCTGCCGAGCATGCCGGAGCCACCTGCTCGACTCACCAGAAACACCTGCCGGACATGCCAAAATCACCTGCCGGGTATGCCAGAATCACCTGGCGGACACTCCGGAATCACCTGTCGCGCATGCCGGAACCACCTCTCAGACGTGCCGGCAGCACGTGCCGGACACGTCAGAACCACCTACCGGACAGACCGGAACCACCTGCCAAGAACGCCGGAGCCACCTTTTCGACTCGCTGGAACCACCTGCCGGAGAGGCTAATATCAACTGCTGGCTATGCCAGAACCACCTGAGGGACAGACCGGGATCACCTGCCAGCCATGGCTGAACGAACTCTCAGACGTACCAGAACCACCTGCCGGAGAAGCTGGAAACACGTCCTGGACAGACTGGAACCAAGTGACGGCCATGCCTGAACCACCTGCCGAGCACGGCGGAACCACCTGCCGGACACGCCAAAATCACCTGCGGGCTACGCCAGAACCACTTGGACGACTCTCCGAAAAGACCTGCCGGGCATGTTGGAACCACCTCTCAGACGTGCCAGAAGCACGTGGCGGACAGTCCGGAATCACCTGTTGGGCATAGGCAACCACCTCTGACACGTACCAGAACCACGTGCCGTGCACGCCGGAACCACCTACCAGACAAACCGGAATCAACTTTTGGGCATGCCGGAACCGCCAGTCAGATGTGCCAGAAACACGTGCCGGAGACGCCGGAAGCACCTGCCGAGCACGTCGCAACCACCTGCTCAACTCGCCTGAACCACCTGCCGGACACGCCAAAATCACCTGCCCGCTACACCAGCACCACTTCGGGGACAAGCCGGAATCACGTGAGGGGCATGCCGGCACTGCCTCTCAGACTGAACCTCGTGCCGGACACCACAGAACCACCTGCCGGACAGACCGGAACCACCTGCCGGACACGCCGGAACCACCGGCTCGACCCGCCGGAACGACCGCTGGACATGCAAAATCACCTGCCGGCTACGCCGCAAACACTTGGCGAACACTCCGGAATCACCTGCCGGGCATGCCGGAACCACCTCTCAGATATGCCAGAACCACGTGCCAATGACCCCGGAAGCACCTGCCGAGCACGCCGGAACCACCTGCTCGACTCGCCAGAACCACCTGCCGGACACGCAAAAATCACCTGCCGGCTACGCCACAACCAGTTGGGGAACACTTCGGAATCACCTGCCGGGCTTGCTGGAACCACCTGCCGGTCATGCCAAAATCACCTGCCAACTACGCCAGTACCACTTGTCGGACACTTTGGAAACAGCTGTTGGGCCGGCCGGAACCACATCACAGACGTGCCAGAACCATGTGCATGAGATGCTGGAACCACACCCCGAACAGACGGAAAACACCTGCCAGACCCGTCTGAACAACCTGCCGAGCACCCCGAGCTACCTGCTCGACTCGCCGGAACAACCTACCTGAGATGCCCAAATCACCAGCCGGGTATGCCAGAACCACTTGGCGGACACTCCGGAATCATCTGCCGGACATGCCGGAACCAGCTCTCAGACACACCAGAACCACGTGCCGGAGACGCCGGAAGCACCTGCCGAGCATGCCGGAGCCACCTGCTCGACTCGCCAGAAACACCTGCCGGACATGCCAAAATCACCTGCCGGGTACGCCAGAACCACCTGGCGGACACTCCGAAACCACCTGTCGCGCATGCCGGAACCACCTATCAGACGTGCCGGAAGCACGTGCCGGACACACCGGAATCACCTACCGGACAGACCGGAACCACTTGCCGAGCACGCCGGAGCCACCTGTTCGACTCGCTGTAACCACCTGCCGGACAGGCCAATATCAACTGCTGGCTATGCCAGAACCACCTGGGGGACGGTCCGGAATCACCTGCCAGCCATGGCGGAACCACCTCTCAGACGTACCAGAACCACCTGCCGGAGAAGCTGGAAACACGTCCTGGACAGTCTGGAACCACCTGCCGGCCAAGCCTGAACCACCTGCCAAGCACAACGGAAAACCTGCCAGACACGCCAAAATCACCTGCGTGTTATGCCAGAACCACTTGGAGGACTCTCTGGGATGACCTGCCGGGCATGCCGGAACCACCTCTCAGACGTGCCAGAACCATGTGGCGGACAGTCCGGAATCACCTGTTGGGCATGCGCAACCACCTCTGAGACGTACCAGAACCACATGCCGTGCAGGCTGGAACCACCTACCGGACAGACCGGAATCACCTTTCGGGCATGCCGGAACCACCTGTCAGATGTGCCAGAAACACGTGCCGGAGACGCCGGAAGCACCTGCCAAGCACGTTGGAACCACCTGCTCAACTCGCCTGAACCACCTGCCGGACATGCCAAAATCACCTGCCGACTAGGCCAGAACCACTTGGCGAACACTCCGGAATCACTTGCCGGGCATGCAGGAACCACCTCTCAGACATGCCAGAACCCCGTGCCAATGACCCCGGAAGCACCAGCCGAGCACGCCGGAACCACCTGCTCGACTCGCCAGAACCACCTGCCGATCACGCAAAAATCACCTGCCGGCTACGCCACAACCAGTTGGTGAACACTTTGGAATCACCTGCCAGGCTTGCTGGAACCACCTGCAAGTCATGCCAAAATCACCTGCCAACTACGCCAGAACCGCTTGGCGGACACTGCGGAAACACCTGTCGGGCCGGCTGGAACCACATCTCAGACGTGCCAGAAACGTGTTCATGAGATGCTGGAACCACACCCCGAACAGACGGATACCACCTGCCAGAACCGCCTGAACCACCTGCTGAGCACGCCGGAACCACCTGCTCGACTCACCGGTACCACCTCCCTGACACGCCAAAATCACCTGCTGGGTATGCCAGAACCACTTGGCGGACACTCCGGAATCATCTGCCGGACATGCTGGAACCAGCTCTCAGACACACCAGAACCAAGTGCCGGAGACGCCGGAAGCACCTGCCGAGCATGCCGGAGCCACCTGCTCGACTCGCCAGAAACACCTGCCGGACACGCCAAAATCACCTGCCGTGTATGCCAGAACCACCTGGCGGACACTACGGAATCACCTGCCACGCATGCCGGAACCACCTCTCAGACGTGCCGGAAGCACGTGCCGGACACGCCGGAAACACCTACCGGAAAGACCGGAATCAACTTTTGGGCATGCCGGAACCACCAGTCAGATGTGCCAGAAACACGTGCCGGAGACGCCAGAAGCACCTGCCGAGCACGTCGCAATCACCTGCTCAACTCGCCTGAACCACCTGCCGGACACGCCAAAATCACCTGCCCGCTACACCAGCACCACTTCGGGGACAAGCCGGAATCACGTGAGGGGCATGCCGGCACTGCCTCTCAGACTGAACCTCGTGCCGGACACCACAGAACCACCTGCCGGACAGACCGGAACCACCTGCCGCACACGCCGGAACCACCGGCTCGACCCGCCGGAACGACCGCTGGACATGCAAAATCACCTGCCGGCTACGCCGGAAACACTTGGCGAACACTCCGGAATCACCTGCCGGGCATGCCGGAACCACCTCTCAGATATGCCAGAACCACGTGCCAATGACCCCGGAAGCACCTGCCGAGCACGCCGGAACCACCTGCTCGACTCGCCAGAACCACCTGCCGGACACGCAAAAATCACCTGCCGGCTACGCCACAACCAGTTGGGGAACACTTCGGAATCACCTGCCGGGCTTGCTGGAACCACCTGCCGGTCATGCCAAAATCACCTGCCAACTACGCCAGGACCACTTGGCGGACACTGTGGAAACACCTGTCGGGCCGGCCGGAACCACAACTCAGACGTGCCAGAACCATGTGCATGAGATGCTGGAACCACACCCCGAACAGACGGAAAACACCTGCCAGACCCGTCTGAACAACGTGCCGAGCACGCCGGAGCCACCTGCTCGACTCGCCGGAACCACCTACCTGACATGCCCAAATCACCAGCCGGGTATGCCAGAACCACTTGGCGGACACTCCGGAATCATCTGCCAGACATGCCGGAACCAGCTCTCAGACACACCAGAACCACGTGCCGGAGACGCCGGAAGCACCTGCCGAGCATGCCGGAGCCACCTGCTCGACTCGCCAGAAACACCTGCCGGACACGCCAAAATCACCTGCCGGGTACGCCAGAACCACCTGGCGGACACTCCGAAACCACCTGTCGCGCATGCCGGAACCACCTCTCAGACGTGCCGGAAGCACGTGCCGGACACGCCGGAATCACCTACCGGACAGACCGGAACCACCTGCCGAGCACGCCGGAGCCACCTGTTCGACTCGCTGGAACCACCTGCCGGACAGGCCAATGTCAACTGCTGGCTATGCCAGAACCACCTGGGGGACGGTCCGGAATCACCTGCCAGCCATGGCGGAACCACCTCTCAGACGTACCAGAACCACCTGCCGGAGAAGCTGGAAACACGTCCTGGACAGTCTGGAACCACCTGCCGGCCAAGCCTGAACCACCTGCCAAGCACAACGGAACAACCTGCCAGACACGCCAAAATCACCTGCGTGTTATGCCAGAACCACTTGGAGGACTCTCTGGGATGACCTAGCGGGCATGCCGGAACCACCTCTCAGACGTGCCAGAACCATGTGGCGGACAGTCCGGAATCACCTGTTGGGCATGCGCAACCACCTCTGAGACGTACCAGAATCACATGCCGTGCAGGCTGGAACCACCTACCGGACAGACCGGAATCACCTTTCGGGCATGCCGGAACCACCTGTCAGATGTGCCAGAAACACGTGCCGGAGACGCCGGAAGCACCTGCCAAGCACGTTGGAACCACCTGCTCAACTCGCCTGAACCACCTGCCGGACATGCCAAAATCACCTGCCGACTATGCCAGAACCACTTGGCGAACACTCCGGAATCACTTGCCGGGCATGCAGGAACCACCTCTCAGACATGCCAGAACCCCGTGCCAATGACCCCGGAAGCACCAGCCGAGCACGCCGGAACCACCTGCTCGACTCGCCAGAACCACCTGCCGATCACGCAAAAATCACCTGCCGGCTACGCCACAACCAGTTGGTGAAGACTTTGGAATCACCTGCCAGGCTTCCTGGAACCACCTGCAAGTCATGCCAAAATCACCTGCCAACTACGCCAGAACCGCTTGGCGGACACTGCGGAAACACCTGTCGGGCCGGCTGGAACCACATCTCAGACGTGCCAGAAACGTGTTCATGAGATGCTGGAACCACACCCCGAACAGACGGATACCACCTGCCAGAACCGCCTGAACCACCTGCTGAGCACGCCGGAACCACCTGCTCGACTCACCGGTACCACCTCCCTGACACGCCAAAATCACCTGCTGGGTATGCCAGAACCACTTGGCGGACACTCCGGAATCATCTGCCGGACATGCCGGAACCAGCTCTCAGACACACCAGAACCAAGTGCCGGAGACGCCGGAAGCACCTGCCGAGCATGCCGGAGCCACCTGCTCGACTCGCCAGAAACACCTGCCGGACACGCCAAAATCACCTGCCGGGTACGCCAGAACCACCTGGCGGACACTCCGAAACCACCTGTCGAGCATGCCGGAACCACCTCTCAGACGTGCCGGAAGCACGTGCCGGACACACCGGAATCACCTACCGGACAGACCGGAACCACCTGCCGAGCACGCCGGAGCCACCTGTTCGACTCGCTGGAACCACCTGCCGGACAGGCCAATATCAACTGCTGGCTATGCCAGAACCACCTGGGGGACGGTCCGGAATCACCTGCCAGCCATGGCGGAACCACCTCTCAGACGTACCAGAACCACCTGCCGGAGAAGCTGGAAACACGTCCTGGACAGTCTGGAACCACCTGCCGGCCAAGCCTGAACCACCTGCCAAGCACAACGGAACAACCTGCCAGACACGCCAAAATCACCTGCGTGTTATGCCAGAACCACTTGGAGGACTCTCTGGGATGACCTGCCGAGCATGCCGGAACCACCTCTCAGATATGCCAGAACCACGTGCCAATGACCCCGGAAGCACCTGCCGAGCACGCCGGAACCACCTGCTCGACTCGCCAGAACCACCTGCCGGACACGCAAAAATCACCTGCCGGCTACGCCACAACCAGTTGGGGAACACTTCGGAATCACCTGCCGGGCTTGCTGGAACCACCTGCCGGTCATGCCAAAATCACCTGCCAACTACGCCAGGACCACTTGGCGGACACTGTGGAAACACCTGTCGTGCCAGCCGGAACCACAACTCAGACGTGCCAGAACCATGTGCATGAGATGCTGGAACCACACCCCGAACAGACGGATACCACCTGCCAGAACCGCCTGAACCACCTGCTGAGCACGCCGGAACCACCTGCTCGACTCACCGGTACCACCTCCTTACCACGCCAAAATCACCTGCTGGGTATGCCAGAACCACTTGGCGGACACTCCGGAATCATATGCCGGACATGCCGGAATCAGCTCTCAGACACACCAGAACCAAGTGCCGGAGACGCCGGAAGCACCTGCCGAGCATGCCGGAGCCACCTGCTCGACTCGCCAGAAACACCTGCCGGACACGCCAAAATCACCTGCCGTGTATGCCAGAACCACCTGGCGGACACTAAGGAATCACCTGCCACGCATGCCGGAACCACCTCTCAGACGTGCCGGAAGCACGTGCCGGACACGCCGGAAACACCTACCGGAAAGACCGGAATCAACTTTTGGGCATGCCGGAACCACCAGTCAGATGTGCCAGAAACACGTGCCGGAGACGCCGGAAGCACCTGCCGAGCACGTCGCAAGCACCTGCTCAACTCGCCTGAACCACGTGCCGGACACGCCAAAATCACCTGCCCGCTACACCAGCACCACTTCGGGGACAAGCCGGAATCACGTGAGGGGCATGCCGGCACAGCCTCTCAGACTGAACCTCGTGCCGGACACCACAGAACCACCTGCCGGACAGACCGGAACCACCTGCCGCACACGCCGGAACCACCGGCTCGACCCGCCGGAACGACCGCTGGACATGCAAAATCACCTGCTGGCTACGCCGGAAACACTTGGCGAACACTCCGGAATCACCTGCCGGGCATGCCGGAACCACCTCTCAGATATGCCAGAACCACGTGCCAATGACTTCGGAAGCACCTGCCGAGCACGCCGGAACCACCTGCTCGACTCGCCAGAACCACCTGCCGGACACGCAAAAATCACCTGCCGGCTATGCCACAACCAGTTGGGGAACACTTCGGAATCACCTGCCGGGCTTGCTGGAACCACCTGCCGGTCATGCCAAAATCACCTGCCAACTACGCCAGGACCACTTGGCGGACACTGTGGAAACACCTGTCGGGCCGGCCGGAACCACAACTCAGACGTGCCAGAACCATGTGCATGAGATGCTGGAACCACACCCCGAACAGACGGAAAACACCTGCCAGACCCGTCTGAACAACGTGCCGAGCACGCCGGAGCCACCTGCTTGACTCGCCGGAACCACCTACCTGACATGCCCAAATCACCAGCCGGGTATGCCAGAACCACTTGGCGGACACTCCGGAATCATCTGCCGGACATGCCGGAACCAGCTCTCAGACACACCAGAACCACGTGCCGGAGACGCCGGAAGCACCTGCCGAGCATGCCGGAGCCACCTGCTCGACTCGCCAGAAACACCTGCCGGACACGCCAAAATCACCTGCCGGGTACGCCAGAACCACCTGGCGGACACTCCGAAACCACCAGTCGCGCATGCCGGAACCACCTCTCAGACGTGCCGGAAGCACGTGCCGGACACGCCGGAATCACCTACCGGACAGACCGGAACCACCTGCCGAGCACGCCGGAGCCACCTGTTCGACTCGCTGGAACCACCTGCCGGACAGGCCAATATCAACTGCTGGCTATGCCAGAACCACCTGGGGGACGGTCCGGAATCACCTGCCAGCCATGGCGGAACCACCTCTCAGACGTACCAGAACCACCTGCCGGAGAAGCTGGAAACACGTCCTGGACAGTCTGGAACCACCTGCCGGCCAAGCCTGAACCACCTGCCAAGCACAACGGAACAACTTGCCAGACACGCCAAAATCACCTGCGTGTTATGCCAGAACCACTTGGAGGACTCTCTGGGATGACCTGCCGGGCATGCCGGAACCACCTCTCAGACGTGCCAGAACCATGTGGCGGACAGTCCGGAATCACCTGTTGGGCATGCGCAACCACCTCTGAGACGTACCAGAACCACATGCCGTGCAGGCTAGAACCACCTACCGGACAGACCGGAATCACCTTTCGGGCGTGCCGGAACCACCTGTCAGATGTGCCAGAAACACGTGCCGGAGACGCCGGAAGCACCTGCCAAGCACGTCGGAACCACCTGCTCAACTCGCCTGAACCACCTGCCGGACATGCCAAAATCACCTGCCGACTATGCCAGAACCACTTGGCGAAAACTCCGGAATCACTTGCCGGGCATGCAGGAACCACCTCTCAGACATGCCAGAACCCCGTGCCAATGACCCCGGAATCACCAGCCGAGCACGCCGGAACCACCTGCCCGACTCGCCAGAACCACCTGCCGATCACGCAAAAATCACCTGCCGGCTACGCCACAACCAGTTGGTGAACACTTTGGAATCAGCTGCCAGGCTTGCTGGAACCACCTGCCAGTCATGCCAAAATCACCTGCCAACTACGCCAGAACCGCTTGGCGGACACTGCGGAAACACTTGTCGGGCCGGCTGAAACCACATCTCAGACGTGCCAGAAACGTGTTCATGAGATGCTGGAACCACACCCCGAACAGACGGATACCACCTGCCAGAACCACCTGAACCACCTGCTGAGCACGCTGGAACCACCTGATCGACTCACCGGTACCACCTCCCTGACACGCCAAAATCACCTGCTGGGTATGCCAGAACCACTTGGCGGACACTCCGGAATCATCTGCCGGACATGCCGGAACCAGCTCTCAGACACACCAGAACCAAGTGCCGGAGACGCCGGAAGCACCTGCCGAGCATGCCGGAGCCACCTGCTCGACTCGCCAGAAACACCTGCCGGACACGCCAAAATCACCTGCCGGGTACGCCAGAACCACCTGGCGGACACTCCGAAACCACCTGCCGTGCATGCCGGAACCACCTCTCAGACGTGCCAGAAGCATGTGCCGGAAACGCCGGAAATACCTACCGGACAGACCGGAACCACCTGCCAAGAACGCCGGAGCCACCTGTTCGACTCGCTGGAAGCACCTGCCGGACAGGCCAATATCAACTGCTGGCTATGCCAGAACCACCTGGGGGATGGTCCGGGATCACCTGCCAGCCATGGCGGAACCACCTCTCAGACGTACCAGAACCACCTGCCGGAGAAGCTGGAAACACGTCCTGGACAGACTGGAACCACGTGACGGCCATGCCTGAACCACCTGCCGAGCACGGCGGAACCACCTGCCGGACACGCCAAAATCACCTGCGGGCTACGCCAGAACCATTTGGACGACTCTCCGAAATGACCTGCCGGGCATGTTGGAACCACCTCTCAGACGTGCCAGAAGCACGTGGCGGACAGTCCGGAATCACCCGTTGGGCATACGCAACCACCTCTGAGACGTACCAGAACCACGTGCCGTGCACGCCGGAACCACCTACAGGACAGACCGGAATCAACTCTTGGGCATGCCGGAACCACCAGTCAGATGTGCCAGAAACACGTGCCGGAGACGCCGGAAGCACCTGCCGAGCACGTCGCAAGCACCTGCTCAACTCGCCTGAACCACCTGCCGGACACGCCAAAATCACCTGCCCGCTACACCAGCACCACTTCGGGGACAAGCCGGAATCACGTGAGGGGCATGCCGGCACAGCCTCTCAGACTGAACCTCGTGCCGGACACCACAGAACCACCTGCCGGACAGACCGGAACCACCTGCCGCACACGCCGGAACCACCGGCTCGACCCGCCAGAACGACCGCTGGACATGCAAAATCACCTGCCGGCTACGCCGGAAACACTTGGCGAACACTCCGGAATCACCTGCCGGGCATGCCGGAACCACCTCTCAGATATGCCAGAACCACGTGCCAATGACCCCGGAAGCACCTGCCGAGCACGCCGGAACCACCTGCTCGACTCGCCAGAACCACCTGCCGGACACGCAAAAATCACCTGCCGGCTACGCCACAACCAGTTGGGGAACACTTCGGAATCACCTGCCGGGCTTGCTGGAACCACCTGCCGGTCATGCCAAAATCACCTGCCAACTACGCCAGTACCACTTGGCGGACACTGTGGAAACACCTGTCGGGCCGGCCGGAACCACATCTCAGACGTGCCAGAACCATGTGCATGAGATGCTGGAACCACACCCCGAACAGACGGAAAACACCTGCCAGACCCGTCTGAACAACGTGCCGAGCACGCCGTAGCCACCTGCTCGACTCGCCGGAACCACCTACCTGACATGCCCAAATCACCAGCCGGGTATGCCAGAACCACTTGGCGGACACTCCGGAATCATCTGCCGGACATGCCGTAACCAGCTCTCAGACACACCAGAACCACGTGCCGGAGACGCCGGAAGCACCTGCCGAGCATGCCGGAGCCACCTGCTCGACTCGCCAGAAACACCTGCCGGACACGCCAAAATCACCTGCCGGGTACGCCAGAACCACCTCGCGGACACTCCGAAACCACCTGTCGCGCATGCCGGAACCACCTCTCAGACGTGCCGGAAGCACGTGCCGGACACGCCGGAATCACCTACCGGACAGACCGGAACCACCTGCCGAGCACGCCGGAGCCACCTGTTCGACTCGCTGGAACCACCTGCCGGACAGGCCAATATCAACTGCTGGCTATGCCAGAACCACCTGGGGGACGGTCCGGAATCACCTGCCAGCCATGGCGGAACCACCTCTCAGACGTACCAGAACCACCTGCCGGAGAAGCTGGAAACACGTCCTGGACAGACTGGAACCACGTGACGGCCATGCCTGAACCACCTGCCGAGCACGGCGGAACCACCTGCCGGACACGCCAAAATCACCCGCGGGCTACGCCAGAACCACTTGGAGGACTCTCTGGGATGACCTGCCGGGCATGCCGGAACCACCTCTCAGACGTGCCAGAACCACCTGCCGGAGAAGCTGGAAACACGTCCTGGACAGACTGGAACCACGTGACGGCCATGCCTGAACCACCTGCCGAGCACGGCGGAACCACCTGCCGGACACGCCAAAATCACCCGCGGGCTACGCCAGAACCACTTGGACGACTCTCCGAAATGACCTGCCGGGCATGTTGGAACCACCTCTCCGACGTGCCAGAAGCACGTGGCGGACAGTCCGGACTCACCTGTTGGGCATAAGCAACCACCTCTGACACGTACCAGAACCACGTCCTGTGCACGCCGGAACCACCTACCGGACAGACCGGAATCAACTTTTGGGCATGCCGGAACCACCAGTCACATGTGCCAGAAACACGTGCCGGAGACGCCGGAAGCACCTGCAGAGCACGTCGCAACCACCTGCTCAACTCGCCTGAACCACCTGCCGGACACGCCAAAATCACCTGCCCGCTACACCAGCACCACTTCGGGGACAAGCCGGAATCACATGAGGGGCATGCCGGCACAGCCTCTCAGACTGAACCTCGTGCCGGACACCACAGAACCACCTGCCGGACAGACCGGAACCACCTGCCGGACA
Organism: Equus przewalskii; assembly: GCF_037783145.1. Lineage (NCBI taxonomy): Eukaryota > Metazoa > Chordata > Mammalia > Perissodactyla > Equidae > Equus > Equus przewalskii. The sequence goes on along the minus strand of NW_027227798.1, from coordinate 38,998 downwards.
CGCCGGAACCACCGGCTCGACCCGCCGGAACGACCGCTGGACATGCAAAATCACCTGCCGGCTATGCCGGAAACACTTGGCGAACACTCCGGAATCACCTGCCGGGCATGCCGGAACCACCTCTCAGACGTACCAGAACCACCTGCCGGAGAAGCTGGAAACACGTCCTGGACAGTCTGGAACCACCTGCCGGCCAAGCCTGAACCACCTGCCAAGCACAACGGAACAACCTGCCAGACACGCCAAAATCACCTGCGTGTTATGCCAGAACCACTTGGAGGACTCTCTGGGATGACCTGCCAGGCATGCCGGAACCACCTCTCAGACGTTCCAGAAGCACGTGGCGGACAGTCCGGAATCACATGTTGGGCATACGCAACCACCTCTGACACGTACCAGAACCACGTGCCGTGCACGCCGGAACCACCTACCGGACAGACCGGAATCAACTTTTGGGCATGCCGGAACCACCAGTCGGATGTGCCAGAAACACGTGCCGGAGACGCCGGAAGCACCTGCCGAGCACGTCGCAACCACCTGCTCAACTCGCCTGAACCACCTGCCGGACACGCCAAAATCACCTGCCCGCTACACCAGCACCACTTCGGGGACAATCCAGAATCACGTAAGGGCATGCCGGCACAGCCTGTCAGACTGAACCTCGTGCCGGACACCACAGAACCGCCTGCCGGACAGACCGGAACCACCTGCCGGACACGCCGGAACCACCGGCTCGACCTGCCGGAACGACCGCTGGACATGCAAAATCACCTGCCGGCTACGCCGGAAACACTTGGCGAACACTCCGGAATCAACTGCCGGGCGTGCCGGAACCACCTCTCAGATATGCCAGAACCACGTGCCAATGACCCCGGAAGCACCTGCCGAGCACGCCGCAACCACCTGCTCGACTCGCCAGAACCACCTGCCGGACTCGCAAAAATCACCTGCCGGCTACGCCACAACCAGTTGGGGAACACTTCGGAATCACCTGCCGGGCTTGCTGGAACCACCTGCCGGTCATGCCAAAATCACCTGCCAACTACGCCAGTACCACTTGGCGGACACTGTGGAAACACCTGTCGGGCCGGCCGGAACCACATCTCAGACGTGCCAGAACCATGTGCATGAGATGCTGGAACCACACCCCGAACAGACGGAAAACACCTGCCAGACCCGTCTGAACAACCTGCCGAGCACGCCGGAGCCACCTACCTGACATGCCCAAATCACCAGCCGGGTATGCCAGAACCACTTGGCGGACACTCCGGAATCATCTGCCGGACATGCCGTAACCAGCTCTCAGACACACCAGAACCACGTGCCGGAGACGCCGGAAGCACCTGCCGAGCATGCCGGAGCCACCTGCTCGACTCGCCAGAAACACCTGCCGGACACGCCAAAATCACCTGCCGGGTACGCCAGAACCACCTGGCGGACACTCCGAAACCACCTGTCGCGCATGCCGGAACCACCTCTCAGACGTGCCGGAAGCACGTGCCGGACACGCCGGAATCACCTACCGGACAGACCGGAACCACCTGCCGAGCACGCCGGAGCCACCTGTTCGACTCGCTGGAAACACCTGCCGGACAGGCCAATATCAAATGCTGGCCATGCCAGAACCACCTGGGGGACGGTCCGGAATCACCTGCCAGCCATGGCGGAACCACCTCTCAGACGTACCAGAACCACCTGCCGGAGAAGCTGGAAACACGTCCTGGACAGTCTGGAACCACCTGCCGGCCAAGCCTGAACCACCTGCCAAGCACAACGGAACAACCTGCCAGAAACGCCAAAATCACCTGTGAGTTATGCCAGAACCACTTGGAGGACTCTCTGGGATGACCTGCCGGGCATGCCGGAACCACCTCTCAGACGTGCCAGAACCATGTGGCGGACAGTCCGGAATCACCTGTTGGGCATGCGCAACCACCTCTGAGACGTGCCATAACCACATGCCGTGCATTCTGGAACCACCTACCGGACAGACCGGAATCACCTTTCGGGCATGCCGGAACCACCTGTCAGATGTGCCAGAAACACGTGCCGGAGACGCCGGAAGCACCTGCCAAGCACGTTGGAACCACCTGCTCAACTCGCCTGAACCACCTGCCGGACATGCCAAAATCACCTGCCGACTATGCCAGAACCATTTGGCGAACACTCCGGAATCACTTGCCGGGCATGCAGGAACCACCTCTCAGACATGCCAGAACCCCGTGCCAATGACCCCGGAAGCACCAGCCGAGCACGCCGGAACCACCTGCTCGACTCGCCTGAGCCACCTGCCGATCACGCAAAAATCACCTGCCGGCTACGCCACAACCAGTTGGTGAACACTTTGGAATCACCTGCCAGGCTTGCTGGAACCACCTGCCAGTCATGCCAAAATCACCTGCCAACTACGCCAGAACCGCTTGGCGGACACTGCGGAAACACCTGTCAGGCCGGCTGGAACCACATCTCAGACGTGCCAGAAACGTGTTCATGAGATGCTGGAACCACACCCCGAACAGACGGATACCACCTGCCAGAACCGCCTGAACCACCTGCTGAGCACGCCGGAACCACCTGCTCGACTCACCAGTACCACCTCCCTGACACGCCAAAATCACCTGCTGGGTATGCCAGAACCACTTGGCGGACACTCCGGAATCATCTGCCGGACATGCCGGAACCAGCTCTCAGACACACCAGAACCAAGTGCCGGAGACGCCGGAAGCACCTGCCGAGCATGCCGGAGCCACCTGCTCGACTCGCCAGAAACACCTGCCGGACACGCCAAAATCACCTGCCGGGTATGCCAGAACCACCTGGCGGACACTACGGAATCACCTGCCGCGCATGCTGGAACCACCTCTCAGACGTGCCGGAAGCACGTCCCGGACACGCCGGAAACACCTACCGGACAGACCGTAACCACCTGCCAAGAACGCCGGAGCCACCTGTTCGACTCGCTGGAACCACCTGCCGGACAGGCCAATATCAACTGCTGGCTATGCCAGAACCACCTGGGGGACAGTCCGGGATCACCTGCCAGCCATGGCGGAACCACCTCTCAGACGTACCAGAACCACCTGCCGGAGAAGCTGGAAACACGTCCTGGACAGACTGGAAACACGTGACGGCCATGCCTGAACCACCTGCCGAGCACGGCGGAACCACCTGCCGGACACGCCAAAATCACCTGCGGGCTACGCCAGAACCACTTGGACGACTCTCCGAAATGACATGCCGGGCATGTTTGAACCACCTCTCAGACGTGCCAGAAGCACGTGGCGGACAGTCCGGAATCACCTGTTGGGCATACGCAACCACCTCTGAGACGTACCAGAACCACGTGCCGTGCACGCCGGAACCACCTACCGGACAGACCGGAATCAACTTTTGGGCATGCCGGAACCACCAGTCAGATGTGCCAGAAACACGTGCCGGAGACGCCGGAAGCACCTGCCGAGCACGTCGCAACCACCTGCTCAACTCGCCTGAACCACCTGCCGGACACGCCAAAATCACCTGCCCGCTACACCAGCACCACTTCGGGGACAAGCCGGAATCACGTGAGGGGCATGCCGGCACAGCCTCTCAGACTGAACCTCGTGCCGGACACCACAGAACCACCTGCCAGACAGACCGGAACCACCTGCCGCACACGCCGGAACCACCGGCTCGACCCGCCGGAACGACCGCTGGACATGCAAAATCACCTGCCGGCTACGCCGGAAACACTTGGCGAACACGCCGGAATCACCTGCCGGGCATGCCGGAACCACCTCTCAGATATGCCAGAACCACGTGCCAATGACCCCGGAAGCACCTGCCGAGCACCCCGGAACCACCTGATCGACTCGCCAGAACCACCTGCCGGACACGCAAAAATCACCTACCGGCTACGCCACAACCAGTTGGGGAACACTTTGGAATCACCTGCCGGGCTTGCTGGAACCACCTGCCGGTCATGCCAAAATCACCTGCCAACTACGCCAGTACCACTTGGCGGACACTGTGGAAACACCTGTCGGGCCGGCCGGAACCACATCTCAGACGTGCCAGAACCATATGCATGAGATGCTGGAACCACACCCCGCACAGACGGAAAACACCTGCCAGACCCGTCTGAACAACCTGCCGAGCACGCCGGAGCCACCTGCTCGACTCGCCGGAACCACCTACCTGACATGCCCAAATCACCAGCCGGGTATGCCAGAACCACTTGGCGGACACTCCGGAATCATCTGCCGGACATGCCGGAACCAGCTCTCAGACACACCAGAACCACGTGCCGGAGACGCCGGAAGCACCTGCCGAGCATGCCGGAGCCACCTGCTCGACTCGCCAGAAACACCTGCCGGACACGCCAAAATCACCTGCCGGGTACGCCAGAACCACCTGGCGGACACTCCGAAACCACCTGTCGCGCATGCCGGAACCACCTCTCAGACGTGCCGGAAGCACGTGCCGGACACGCCGGAATCACCTACCGGACAGACCGGAACCACCTGCCGAGCACGCCGGAGCCACCTGTTCGACTCGCTGGAACCACCTGCCGGACAGGCCAATATCAACTGCTGGCTATGCCAGAACCACCTGGGGGACGGTCCGGAATCACCTGCCAGCCATGGCGGAACCACCTCTCAGACGTACCAGAACCACCTGCCGGAGAAGCTGGAAACACGTCCTGGACAGTCTGGAACCACCTGCCGGCCAAGCCTGAACCACCTGCCAAGCACAACGGAACAACCTGCCAGACACGCCAAAATCACCTGCGTGTTATGCCAGAACCACTTGGAGCACTCTCTGGGATGACCTGCCGGGCATGCCGGAACCACCTCTCAGACGTGCCAGAACCATGTGGCGGACAGTCCGGAATCACCTGTTGGGCATGCGCAACCACCTCTGAGACGTACCAGAACCACATGCCGTGCAGGCTGGAACCACCTACCGGACAGACCGGAATCACCTTTCGGGCATGCCGGAACCACCTGTCAGATGTGCCAGAAACACGTGCCGGAGACGCCGGAAGCACCTGCCAAGCACGTTGGAACCACCTGCTCAACTCGCCTGAACCACCTGCCGGACATGCCAAAATCACCTGCCGACTATGCCAGAACCACTTGGCGAACACTCCGGAATCACTTGCCGGGCATGCAGGAACCACCTCTCAGACGTGCCAGAAGCACGTGGCGGACAGTCCGGAATCACCTGTTGGGCATACGCAACCAACTCTGACACGTACCAGAACCACGTGCCGTGCACGCCGGAACCACCTACCGGAAAGACCGGAATCAACTTTTGGGCATGCCGGAACCACCAGTCAGATGTGCCAGAAACACGTGCCGGAGACGCCGGAAGCACCTGCCGAGCACGTCGCAACCACCTGCTCAACTCGCCTGAACCACCTGCCGGACACGCCAAAATCACCTGCCCGCTACACCAGCACCACTTCGGGGACAAGCCGGAATCACGTGAGGGGCATGCCGGCACAGCCTCTCAGACTGAACCTCGTGCAGGACAACACAGAACCACCTGCCGGACAGACCGGAACCACCTGCCGCACACGCCGGAACCACCGGCTCGACCCGCCGGAACGACCGCTGGACATGCAAACTCACCTGCCGGCTACGCCGGAAACACTTGGCGAACACTCCGGAATCACCTGCCGGGCATGCCGGAACCACCTCTCAGATATGCCAGAACCACGTGCCAATGACCCCGGAAGCACCTGCCGAGCACGCCGGAACCACCTGCTCGACTCGCCAGAACCACCTGCCGGACACGCCAAAATCACCTGCCGGCTACGCCACAACCAGTTGGGGAACACTTCGGAATCACCTGCCGGGCGTGCTGGAACCACCTGCCGGTCATGCCAAAATCACCTGCCAACTACGCCAGTACCCCTTGGCGGACACTGTGGAAACGCCTGTCGGGCCGGCCGGAACCACATCTCAGACGTGCCACAACCATGTGCATGAGATGCTGGAACCACACCCCGAAGAGTCGGAAAACACCTGCCAGAACCGTCTGAACAACCTGTCGAGCACGCCGGAGCCACCTGCTCGACTCGCCAGAAACACCAGCCGATCATTCAAAAATCACCTGCCGGCTACGCCACAACCATTTGGTGAAAACTTTGGAATCACCTGCCAGGCTTGCTGGAACCACCTGCCGGTCATGCCAAAATCACCTGACAACTACGCCAGACCCGCTTGGCGGACACTGCGGAAACACCTGTCGGGCCGGCTGGAACCACATCTCAGACGTGCCAGAAACGTGTTCATGAGATGCTGGAACCACACCCCGAACAGACTGATACCACCTGCCAGAACCGCCTGAACCACCTGCCGAGAACGCCGGAACCACAAGCTCAACTCACCGGTACCACCTCCCTGACACGCCAAAATCACCTGCTGGGTATGCCACAACCACTTGGCGGGCACTCCGGAATCATCTGCCGGACATGCCGGAACCAGCTCTCAGACACACCAGAACCAAGTGCCGGAGACGCCAGAAGGACCTGCCGAGCAGGCCGGAGCCACCTGCTCGACTCGCCAGAAACACCTGCCGGACACGCCAAAATCACCTGCCGGGTATGCCAGAACCACCTGCCGGACACTACGGAATCACCTGCCGCGCATGCCGGAACCACCTCTCAGAAGTGCCGGAAGCACGTGCCTGACACGCCGGAATCACCTACCGGACAGACCGGAACCACCTGCCAAGAACGCCAGAGCCACCTGTTCGACTCGCTGGAACCACCTGCCGGACAGGCCAATATCAACTGCTGGCTATGCCAGAACCGCCTGGGGGACAGTCCGGGATCACCTGCCAGCCATGGCGGAACCACCTCTCAGACGTACCAGAACCACCTGCCGGAGAAGCTGGAAACACGTCCTGGACAGTCTGGAACCACCTGCCGGCCAAGCCTGAACCACCTGCCAAGCACCACGGAACAACCTGCCAGACACGCCAAAATCACCTGCGTGTTATGCCAGAACCACTTGGAGGACTCTCTGGGATGACCTGCCGGGCATGCCGGAACCACCTCTCAGACGTGCCAGAACCATGTGGCGGACAGTCCGGAATCACCTGTTGGGCATGCGCAACCACCTCTGAGACGTACCAGAACCACATGCCGTGCAGGCTGGAACCACCTACCGGACAGACCGGAATCACCTTTCGGGCATGCCGGAACCACCTGTCAGATGTGCCAGAAACACGTGCCGGAGACGCCGGAAGCACCTGCCAAGCACGTTGGAACCACCTGCTCAACTCGCCTGAACCACCTGCCGGACATGCCAAAATCACCTGCCGACTATGCCAGAACCACTTGGCGAAAACTCCGGAATCACTTGCCGGGCATGCAGGAACCACCTCTCAGACATGCCAGAACCCCGTGCCAATGACCCCGGAAGCACCAGCCGAGCACGCCGGAACCAACTGCTCGACTCGCCAGAACCACCTGCCGATCACGCAAAAATCACCTGCCGGCTACGCCACAACCAGTTGGTGAACACTTTGGAATCACCTGCCGGGCTTGCTGGAACCACCTGCCGGTCATGCCAAAATCACCTGCCAACTACGCCAGAACCGCTTGGCGGACACTGCGGAAACACCTGTCGGGCCGGCTGGAACCACATCTCAGACGTGCCAGAAACGTGTTCATGAGATGCTGGAACCACACCCCGAACAGACGGATAGCACCTGCCAGAACCGCCTGAACCACGTGCCGAGCACGCCGGAACCACCTGCTCGACTCACCGATACCACCTCCCTGACACGCCAAAATCACCTGCTGGGTATGCCAGAACCACTTGGCGGACACTCCGGAATCATCTGCCGGACATGCCGGAACCAGCTCTCAGACACACCAGAACCACGTGCCGGAGACGCCGGAAGCACCTGCCGAGCATGCCGGAGCCACCTGCTCGACTCGCCAGAAACACCTGCCGGACACGCCAAAATCACCTGCCGGGTATGCCAGAACCACCTGGCGGACACTACGGAATCACCTGCCGCGCATGCCGGAAGCACGTGCCAGACACGCCGGAAACACCTACCGGACACGCAGAAATCACATGCCGGCTACGCCACAACCAGTTGGGGAACACTTCGGAATCACCTGCCGGGATGTTGGAACCACCTGCCGGTCATGCCAAAATCACCTGCCAACTACGCCAGTACCACTTGGCGGACACTGTGGAAACACCTGTCGGGCCGGCCGGAACCACATCTCAGACGTGCCAGAACCATGTGCATGAGATGCTGGAACCACACCCCGAACAGTCGGAAAACACCTGCCAGACCCGTCTGAACAACCCGCCGAGCACGCCAGAGCCACCTGCTGGACTCGCCGGAACCACCTACCTGACATGCCCAAATCACCAGCCGGGTATGCCAGAACCACTTGGCGGACACTCCGGAATCATCTGCCGGACATGCCGGAACCAGCTCTCAGACACACCAGAACCACGTGCCGGAGACGCCGGAAGCACATGCCGAACATGCCGGAGCCACCTGCTCGACTCGCCAGAAACACCTGCCGGACACGCCAAAATCACCTGCCGGGTACGCCAGAACCACCTGGCGGACACTCCGAAATCACCTGTCGCGCATGCCGGAACCACCTCTCAGACGTGCCGGAAGCACATGCCGGACACGCCGGAATCACCTACCGGACAGACCGGAACCACCTGCCGAGCACGCCGGAGCCACCTGTTTGACTCGCTGGAACCACCTGCCGGACAGTCCAATATCAACTGCTGGCTATGCCAGAACCACCTGGGGGACGGTCCGGAATCGCCTGCCAGCCATGGCGGAACCACCTCTCAGACGTACCAGAACCACCTGCCGGAGAAGCTGGAAACACGTCCTGGACAGTCTGGAACCACCTGCCGGCCAAGCCTGAACCACCTGCCAAGCACCACGGAACAACCTGCCAGACACGCCAAAATCACCTGCGTGTTATGCCAGAACCACTTGGAGGACTCTCTGGGATGACCTGCCGGGCATGCCGGAACCACCTCTCAGACGTGCCAGAACCATGTGGCGGACAGTCCGGAATCACCTGTTGGGCATGCGCAACCACCTCTGAGACGTACCAGAACCACATGCCGTGCAGGCTGGAACCACCTACCGGACAGACTGGAATCACCTTTCGGGCATGCCGGAACCACCTGTCAGATGTGCCAGAAACACGTGCCGGAGACGCCGGAAGCACCTGCCAAGCACGTTGGAACCACCTGCTCAACTCGCCTGAACCACCTGCCGGACATGCCAAAATCACCTGCCGACTATGCCAGAACCACTTGGCGAACACTCCGGAATCACTTGCCGGGCATGCAGGAACCACCTCTCAGACATGCCAGAACCCCGTGCCACTGACCCCGGAAGCACCAGCCGAGCACGCCGGAACCACCTGCTCGACTCGCCAGAACCACCTGCCGATCACGCAAAAATCACCTGCCGGCTACGCCACAACCAGTTGGTGAACACTTTGGAATCACCTGCCAGGCTTGCTGGAACCACCTGCCGGTCATGCCAAAATCACCTGCCAACTACGCCAGAAACGCTTGGCGGACACTGTGGAAACACCTTTCGGGCCGGCTGGAACCACATCTCAGACGTGCCAGAAACGTGTTCATGAGATGCTGGAACCACACCCCGAACAGACGGATACCACCTGCCAGAACCGCCTGAACCAGCAGCTGAGCACGCCGGAACCACCTGCTCGACTCACCGGTACCACCTCCCTGACACGCCAAAATCACCTGCTGGGTATGCCACAACCACTTGGCGGACACTCCGGAATCATCTGCCGGACATGCCGGAACCAGCTCTCAGACACACCAGAACTAAGTGCCGGAGACGCCGGAAGCACCTGCCGAGCATGCCGGAGCCACCTGCTCGACTCGCCAGAAACACCTGCCGGACACTCCAAAATCACCTGCCGGGTATGCCAGAACCACCTGGCGGACACTACGGAATCACCTGCCGCGCATGCCAGAAGCACGTGCCAGACACGCCGCAAACACCTACCGGACAGCCGGAACCACCTGCCAAGAACGCCGGAGCCACCTGTTCGAATCGCTGGAACCACCTGCCGGACAGGCCAATATCAACTGCTGGCTATGCCAGAACCACCTGGGGGACAGTCCGGGATCACCTGCCAGCCATGTCGGAACCACCTCTCAGACGTAATAGAAACACCTCCCGGAGAAGCTGGAAACACGTCCTGGACAGACTGGAACCACGTGACGGCCATGCCTGAACCACCTGCCGAGCACGGTGGAACCACCTGCCGGACACGCCAAAATCACCTGCGGGCTACGCCAGAAAAACTTGGACGACTCTCCGAAATGACCTGCCGGGCATGTTGGAACCACCTCTCAGACGTGCCAGAAGCACGTGGCGGACAGTCCGGAATCACCTGTTGGGCATACGCAACCACCTCTGAGACGTACCAGAACCACGTGCTGTGCACGCCGGAACCACCTACCGGACAGACCCGAATCAACTTTTGGGCATGCCGGAACCACCAGTCAGATGTGCCAGAAACACGTGCCGGAGACGCCGGAAGCACCTGCCGACCACGTTGCAACCACCTGCTCAACTCGCCTGAACCACCTGCCCGAAATGCCAAAATCACCTGCCCGCTACTCCAGCACGACTTCGGGGACAAGCCGGAATCACGTGAGGGGCATGCCGGCACAGCCTCTCAGACTGAACCTCGTGCCGGACACCACAGAACCACCTGCCGGACAGACCGGAACCACCTGCCGCACACGCCGGAACCACCGGCTCGACCCGCTGGAACGACCACTGGACATGCAAACTCACCTGCCGGCTACGCCGGAAACACTTGGCGAACACTCTGGAATCACCTGCCGGGCATGCCGGAACCACCTCTCAGACATGCCAGAACCACGTGCCAATGACCCCGGAAGCACCTGCCGAGCACGCCGGAACCACCTGCTCGACTCGCCAGAACCACCTGCCGGACACGCAAAAATCACCTGCCGGCTACGCCACAACCAGTTGGGGAACACTTCGGAATCACCTGCCGGGCGTGCTGGAACCACCTGCCGGTCATGCCAAAATCACCTGCCAAGTACGCCAATACCACATGGCGGACACTGTGGAAACACCTGTCGGGCCGGCCGGAACCACATCTCAGACGTGCCAGAACCATGTGCATGAGATGCTGGAACCACACCCCAAACAGACGGAAAACACCTGCCAGACCCGTCTGAACAACCTGCCGAGCACGCCGGAGCCACCTACCTGACATGCCCAAATCACCAGCCGGGTATGCCAGAACCACTTGGCGGACACTCCGGAATCATCTGCCGGACATGCCAGAACCAGCTCTCAGACACACCAGAACCACGTGCCGGAGACGCCGGAAGCACCTGCCGATCATGCCGGAGCCACCTGCTCGACTCGCCAGAAACACCAGCCGATCATTCAAAAATCACCTGCCGGCTACGCCACAACCAGTTGGTGAACACTTTGGAATCACCTGCCAGGCTTGCTGGAACCACCTGCAAGTCATGCCAAAATCACCTGACAACTACGCCAGAACCGCTTGGCGGACACTGCGGAAACACCTGTCGGGCCGGCTGGAACCACATCTCAGACGTGCCAGAAACGTGTTCATGAGATCCGGGAACCACACCCCGAACATACGGATACCACCTGCCAGAACCGCCTGAACCACCTGACGAGCACGCCGGAACCACATGCTCGACTCACCGGTACCACCTCCCTGACACGCCAAAATCACCTGCTGGGTATGCCAGAACCACTTGGCGGACACTCCGGAATCATCTGCCGGACATGCCGGAACCAGCTCTCAGACACACCAGAACCAAGTGCCGGAGACGCCGGAAGCACCTGCCGAGCATGCCGGAGCCACCTGCTCGACTCGCCAGAAACACCTGCCGGACACGCCAAAATCACCTGCCGGCTACGCCACAACCAGTTGGGGAACACTTCGGAATCACCTGCCGGGCGTGCTGGAACCACCTGCCGGTCATGCCAAAATCACCTGCCAACTACGCCAGTACCCCTTGGCGGACACTGTGGAAACACCTGTCGGGCCGGCCGGAACCACATCTCAGACGTGCCACAACCATGTGCATGAGATGCTGGAACAACACCCCGAACAGTCGGAAAACACCTGCCAGAACCGTCTGAACAACCTGTCGAGCACGCCGGAGCCACCTGCTCGACTCGCCAGAAACACCAGCCGATCATTCAAAAATCACCTGCCGGCTACGCCACAACCATTTGGTGAACACTTTGGAATCACCTGCCAGGCTTGCTGGAACCACCTGCCGGTCATGCCAAAATCACCTGACAACTACGCCAGAACCGCTTGGCGGACACTGCGGAAACACCTGTCGGGCCGGCTGGAACCACATCTCAGACGTGCCAGAAACGTGTTCATGAGATGCTGGAACCACACCCCGAACAGACTGATACCACCTGCCAGAACCGCCTGAACCACCTGCCGAGAACGCCGGAACCACAAGCTCAACTCACCGGTACCACCTCCCTGACACGCCAAAATCACCTGCTGGGTATGCCACAACCACTTGGCGGACACTCCGGAATCATCTGCCGGACATGCCGGAACCAGCTCTCAGACACACCAGAACCAAGTGCCGGAGACGCCGGAAGCACCTGCCGAGCAGGCCGGAGCCACCTGCTCGACTCGCCAGAAACACCTGCCGGACACGCCAAAATCACCTGCCGGGTATGCCAGAACCACCTGCCGGACACTACGGAATCACCTGCCGCGCATGCCGGAACCACCTCTCAGAAGTGCCGGAAGCACGTGCCTGACACGCCGGAATCACCTACCGGACAGACCGGAACCACCTGCCAAGAACGCCAGAGCCACCTGTTCGACTCGCTGGAACCACCTGCCGGACAGGCCAATATCAACTGCTGGCTATGCCAGAACCGCCTGGGGGACAGTCCGGGATCACCTGCCAGCCATGGCGGAACCACCTCTCAGACGTACCAGAACCACCTGCCGGAGAAGCTGGAAACACGTCCTGGACAGTCTGGAACCACCTGCCGGCCAAGCCTGAACCACCTGCCAAGCACCACGGAACAACCTGCCAGACACGCCAAAATCACCTGCGTGTTATGCCAGAACCACTTGGAGGACTCTCTGGGATGACCTGCCGGGCATGCCGGAACCACCTCTCAGACGTGCCAGAACCATGTGGCGGACAGTCCGGAATCACCTGTTGGGCATGCGCAACCACCTCTGAGACGTACCAGAACCACATGCCGTGCAGGCTGGAACCACCTACCGGACAGACCGGAATCACCTTTCGGGCATGCCGGAACCACCTGTCAGATGTGCCAGAAACACGTGCCGGAGACGCCGGAAGCACCTGCCAAGCACGTTGGAACCACCTGCTCAACTCGCCTGAACCACCTGCCGGACATGCCAAAATCACCTGCCGACTATGCCAGAACCACTTGGCGAACACTCCGGAATCACTTGCCGGGCATGCAGGAACCACCTCTCAGACATGCCAGAACCCCGTGCCAATGACCCCGGAAGCACCAGCCGAGCACGCTGGAACCACCTGCTCGACTCGCCAGAACCACCTGCCGATCACGCAAAAATCACCTGCCGGCTACGCCACAACCAGTTGGTGAACACTTTGGAATCACCTGCCAGGCTTGCTGGAACCACCTGCCGGTCATGCCAAAATCACCTGCCAACTACGCTAGAACCGCTTGGCGGACACTGCGGAAACACCTGTCGGGCCGGCTGGAACCACATCTCAGACGTGCCAGAAACGTGTTCATGAGATGCTGGAACCACAGCCCGAACAGACGGATACCACCTGCCAGAACAGCCTGAACCACCTGCCGAGCACGCTGGAACAACCTGCTCGACTCACCGGTACCACCTCCCTGACACGCCAAAATCACCTGCTGGGTATGCCAGAACCACTTGGCGGACACTCCGGAATCATCTGCCGGACATGCCGCAACTAGCTCTCAGACACACCAGAACCAAGTGCCGGAGACGCCGGAAGCACCTGCCGAGCATGCCGGAGCCACCTGCTCGACTCGCCAGAAACACCTGCCGGACACGCCAAAATCACCTGCCGGGTATGCCAGAACCACCTGGCGGACACTACGGAATCACCTGCCGCGCATGCCGGAAACACGTGCCAGACACGCCGCAAACACCTACCGGACAGACCGGAACCACCTGCCAAGAACGCCGGAGCCACCTGTTCGACTCGCTGGAACCACCTGCCGGACAGGCCAATATCAACTGCTGGCTATGCCAGAACCACCTGGGGGACAGTCCGGGATCACCTGCCAGCCATGGCGGAACCACCTCTCAGCCGTACCAGAACCACCTGCCGGAGAAGCTGGAAACACGTCCTGGACAGACTGGAACCAAGTGACGGCCATGCCTGAACCACCTGCCGAGCACGGCGGAACCACCTGCCGGACGCGCCAAAATCACCTGCGGGCTACGCCAGAACCACTTGGATGACTCTCCGAAATGACCTGCCGGGCATGTTGGAACCACCTCTCAGACGTGCCAGAAGCACGTGGCGGACAGTCCGGAATCCCCTGTTGGGCATACGCAAACACCTGTGACACGTACCAGAACCACGTGCCGTGCACGCCGGAACCACCTACTGGACAGACCGGAATCAACTTTTGGGCATGCCGGAACCACCAGTCAGATGTGCCAGAAACACGTGCCGGAGACGCCGGAAGCACCTGCCGAGCACGTCGCAACCACCTGCTCAACTCGCCTGAACAACCTGCCGGACACGCCAAAATCACCTGCCCGCTACACCAGCACCACTTCGGGGACAAGCCGGAATCACGTGAGGGGCATGCCGACACAGCCTCTCAGACTGAACCTCGTGCCGGACACCACAGAACCACCTGCCGGACAGACCGGAACCACCTGCCGGACACGCCGCAACCACCGGCTCGACCCGCCGGAACGACCGCTGGACATGCAAACTCACCTGCCGGCTACGCCGGAAACACTTGGCGAACACTCCGGAATCACCTGCCGGGCATGCCGGAACCACCTCTCAGATATGCCAGAACCACGTGCCAATGACCCCGGAAGCACCTGCCGAGCACACCGGAACCACCTGCTCGACTCGCCACAACCACCTGCCGGACACGCAAAAATCACCTGCCGGCTACGCCACAACCAGTTGGGGAACACTTCGGAATCACCTGCCGGGCTTGCTGGAACCACCTGCCGGTCATGCCAAAATCACCTGCCAACTACGCCAGTACCACTTGGCGGACACTGTGGAAACACCTGTCGGGCCGGCCGGAACCACATCTCAGGCGTGCCAGAACCATGTGCATGAGATGCTGGAACCACACCCCGAACAGACGGAAAACACCTGCCAGACCCGTCTGAACAACCTGCCGAGCACGCCGGAGCCACCTGCTCGACTCGCCGGAACCACCTACCTGACATGCCCAAATCACCAGCCGGGTATGCCAGAACCACTTGGCGGACACTCCGGAATCATCTGCCGGACATGCCGGAACCAGCGCTCAGACACACCAGAACCACGTGCCGGAGACGCCGGAAGCACCTGCCGAGCATGCCGGAGCCAGCTGCTCGACTCGCCAGAAACACCTGCCGGACACGCCAAAATCACCTGCCGGGTACGCCAGAACCACCTGGCGGACACTCCGAAATCACCTGTCGCGCATGCCGGAACCACCTCTCAGACGTGCCGGAGCACGTGCCGGACACGCCGGAATCACCTACCGGACAGACCGGAACCACCTGCCGAGCACGCCGGAGCCACCTGTTCGACTCGCTGGAACCACCTGCCGGACAGGCCAATATCAACTGCTGGCTATGCCAGAACCACCTGGGGGACGGTCCGGAATCACCTGCCAGCCATGGCGGAACCACCTCTCAGACGTACCAGAACCACCTGCCGGAGAAGCTGGAAACACGTCCTGGACAGTCTGGAACCACCTGCCGGCCAAGCCTGAACCACCTGCCAAGCACAACGGAACAACCTGCCAGACACGCCAAAATCACCTGCGTGTTATGCCAGAACCACTTGGAGGACTCTCTGGGATGACCTGCCGGGCATGCCGGAACCACCTCTCAGACGTGCCAGAACCATGTGGCGGACAGTCCGGAATCACCTGTTGGGCATGCGCAACCACCTCTGAGACGTACCAGAACCACATGCCGTGCAGGCTGGAACCACCTACCGGACAGACCGGAATCACCTTTCGGGCATGCCGGAACCACCTGTCAGATGTGCCAGAAACACGTGCCGGAGACGCCGGAAGCACCTGCCAAGCACGTTGGAACCACCTGCTCAACTCGCCTGAACCACCTGCCGGACATGCCAAAATCACCTGCCGACTATGCCAGAACCACTTGGCGAACACTCCGGAATCACTTGCCGGGCATGCAGGAACCACCTCTCAGACATGCCAGAACCCCGTGCCAATGACCCCGGAAGCACCAGCCGAGCACGCCGGAACCACCTGCTCGACTCGCCCGAACCACCTGCCGATCACGCAAAAATCACCTGCCGGCTACGCCACAACCATTTGGTGAACACTTTGGAATCACCTGCCAGGCTTGCTGGAACCACCTGCCGGTCATGCCAAAATCACCTGCCAACTATGCCAGAACCGCTTGGCGGACACTGCGGAAACACCTGTCGGGCCGGCTGGAACCACATCTCAGACGTGCCAGAAACGTGTTCATGAGATGCTGGAAACACACCCCGAACAGACGGATACCACCTGCCAGAACCGCCTGAACCACCTGCCGAGCACGCCGGAACCACCTGCTCGACTCACCGGTACCACCTCCCTGACACGCCAAAATCACCTGCTGGGTATGCCAGAACCACTTGGCGGACACTCCGGAATCATCTGCCGGACATGCCGCAACCAGCTCTCAGACACACCAGAACCAAGTGCCGGAGACGCCGGAAGCACCTGCCGAGCATGCCGGAGCCACCTGCTCGACTCGCCAGAAACACCTGCCGGACACGCCAAAATCACCTGCCGGGTATGCCAGAACCACCTGGCGGACACTACGGAATCACCTGCCGCGCATGCCGGAAGCACGTGCCAGACACGCCGCAAACACCTACCGGACAGACCGGAACCACCTGCCAAGAACGCCGGAGCCACCTGTTCGACTCGCTGGAACCACCTGCCGGACAGGCCAATATCAACTGCTGGCTATGCCAGAACCACCTGGGGGACAGTCCGGGATCACCTGCCAGCCATGGCGGAACCACCTCTCAGCCGTACCAGAACCACCTGCCGGAGAAGCTGGAAACACGTCCTGGACAGACTGGAACCACGTGACGGCCATGCCTGAACCACCTGCCGAGCACGGCGGAACCACCTGCCGGACGCGCGAAAATCACCTGCGGGTTACGCCAGAAACACTTGGACGACTCTCCGAAATGACCTGCCGGGCATGTTGGAACCACCTCTCAGACGTGCCAGAAGCACGTGGCGGACAGTCCGGAATCACCTGTTGGGCATACGCAACCACCTCTGACACGTACCAGAACCACGTGCCGTGCACGCCGGAACCACCTACCGGACAGACCGGAATCAACTTTTGGGCATGCCGGAACCACCAGTCAGATGTGCCAGAAACACGTGCCGGAGACGCCGGAAGCACCTGCCGAGCACGTCGCAACCACCTGCTCAACTCGCCTGAACCACCTGCCGGACACGCCAAAATCACCTGCCCGCTACACCAGCACCACTTCGGGGACAAGCCGGAATCACGTGAGGGGCATGCCGGCACAGCCTCTCAGACTGAACCTCGTGCCGGACACCACAGAACCACCTGCCGGACAGACCGGAACCACCTGCCGGACACGCCGGAACCACCGGCTCGACCCGCCGGAACGACCGCTGGACATGCAAACTCACCTGCCGGCTACGCCGGAAACACTTGGCGAACACTCCGGAATCACCTGCCGGGCATGCCGGAACCACCTCTCAGATATGCCAGAACCACGTGCCAATGACCCCGGAAGCACCTGCCGAGCACGCCGGAACCACCTGCTCGACTCGCCACAACCACCTGCCGGACACCGAGAAATCACCTGCCGGCTACGCCACAACCAGTTGGGGAACACTTCGGAATCACCTGCCGGGCTTGCTGGAACCACCTGCCGGTCATGCCAAAATCACCTGCCAACTACGCCAGTACCACTTGGCGGACACTGTGGAAACACCTGTCGGGCCGGCCGGAACCACATCTCAGACGTGCCAGAACCATGTGCATGAGATGCTGGAACCACACCCCGAACAGACGGAAAACACCTGCCAGACCCGTCTGAACAACCTGCCGAACACGCCGGAGCCACCTGCTCGAGTCGCCGGAACCACCTAGCTGACATGCCCAAATCACCAGCCGGGTATGCCAGAACCACTTGGCCGGACACTCCGGAATCATCTGCCGGACATGCCGGAACCAGATCTCAGACACACCAGAACCACTTGCCGGAGACGCAGGAAGCACCTGCCAAGCATGCCGGAGCCACCTGCTCGACTCGCCAGAAACACCTGCCGGACACGCCAAAATCACCTGCCGGGTACGCCAGAACCACCTGGCGGACACTCCGAAATCACCTGTCGCGCATGCCGGAACCACCTCTCAGACGTGCCAGAAGCACGTGCCGGACATGCCGGAATCACCTACCGGACAGACCGGAACCACCTGCCGAGCACGCCGGAGCCACCTGTTCGACTCGCTGGAACCACCTGCTGGACAGGCCAATATCAACTGCTGGCTATGCCAGAACCACCTGTGGGAAGGTCCGGAATCGCCTGCCAGCCATGGCGGAACCACCTCTCAGACGTACCAGAACCACCTGCCGGAGAAGCTGGAAACACGTCCTGGACAGTCTGGAACCATGTGCCGGCCAAGCCTGAACCACCTGCCAAGCACAACGGAACAACCTGCCAGACACGCCAAAATCACCTGCGTGTTATGCCAGAACCACTTGGAGGACTCTCTGGGATGACCTGCCGGGCATGCCGGAACCACCTCTCAGACGTGCCAGAACCATGTGGCGGACAGTCCGGAATCACCTGTTGGGCATGCGCAACCACCTCTGAGACGTACCAGGACCACATGACGTGCCGGCTGGAACCACCTACCGGACAGACCGGAATCACCTTTCGGGCATGCCAGAACCACCTGTCAGATGTGCCAGAAACACGTGCCGGAGACGCTGGAAGCACCTGCCAAGCACGTTGGAACCACCTGCTCAACTCGCCTGAACCACCTGCCGGACATGCCAAAATCACCTGCCGACTATGCCAGAACCACTTGGCGAACACTCCGGAATCACTTGCCGGGCATGCAGGAACCACCTCTCAGACATGCCAGAACCCCGTGCCAATGACCCCGGAAGCACCAGCCGAGCACGCCGGAACCACCTGCTCGACTCGCCAGAACCACCTGCCGATCACGCAAAAATCACCTGCCGGCTACGCCACAACCAGTTGGTGAACACTTTGGAATCACCTGCCAGGCTTGCTGGAACCACCTGCCAGTCATGCCAAAATCACCTGCCAACTACGCCAGAACCGCTTGGCGGACACTGCGGAAACACCTGTCGGGCCGGCTGGAACCACATCTCAGACGTGCCACAAACGGGTTCATGAGATGCTGGAACCACACCCCGAACAGACGGATACCACCTGCCAGAACCGCCTGAACCACCTGCTGAGCACGCCGGAACCACCTGCTCGACTCACCGGTACCACCTCCCTGACACGCCAAAATCACCTGCTGGGTATGCCAGAACCACTTGGCGCACACTCCGGAATCATCTGCCGGACATGCCGGAACCAGCTCTCAGACACACCAGAACCACGTGCCGGAGACGCCGGAAGCACCTGCCGAGCATGCCGGAGCCACCTGCTCGACTCGTCAGAAACACCTGCCGGACACGCCAAAATCACCTGCCGGGTATGTCAGAACCACCTGGCGGACACTACGGAATCACCTGCCGCGCCTTCCGGAACCACCTCTCAGACGTGCCTGAAGCACGTGCCAGACACGCCGGAAACACCTACCGGACAGGCAGGAACCACCTGCCGAGCACGCCGGAGCCACCTGTTCGACTCGCTGGAAACACCTGCCGGACAGGCCAATATCAACTGCTGGCTATGCCAGAACCACCTGGGGGACAGTCCGGGATCACCTGCCAGCCATGGCGGAACCACCTCTCAGACGTGCCAGAACCACCTGCCGGAGAAGCTGGAAACACGTCCCGGACAGACTGGAACCACGTGACGGCCATGCCTGAACCACCTGCCGAGCACGGCGGAACCACCTGCCGGACACGCCAAAATCACCTGCGGGCTACGCCAGAACCACTTGCACGACTCTCCGAAATGACCTGCCGGGCATGGTGGAACCACCTCTCAGACGTGCCAGAAGCACGTGGCGGACAGTCCGGAATCACCTGTTGGGCATACGCAACCACCTCTGACACGTACCAGAACCACGTGCCGTGCACGCCGGAACCACCTACCGGACAGACCGGAATCCACTTTTGGGCATGCCGGAACCACCAGTCAGATGTGCCAGAAACACGTGCCGGAGACGCCAGAAGCACCTGCCGACCACGTCGCAACCACCTGCTCAACTCGCCTGAACCACCTGCCGGACACGCCAAAATCACCTGCCCGCTACACCAGCACCACTTCGGGGACAAGCCGGAATCACGTGAGGGGCATGCCGGCACAGCCTCTCAGACTGAACCTCGTGCCGGACACCACAGAACCACCTGCCGGACAGACCGGAACCACCTGCCGGACACGCCGGAACCACCGGCTCGACACGCCGGAACGACCGCTGGACATGCAAAATCACCTGCCGGCTACGCCGGAAACAATTGGCGAACACTCCGGAATCACCTGCTGGGCATGCCTGAACCACCTCTCAGATATGCCAGAACCACGTGCCAATGACCCCGGAAGCAACTGCCGAGCACGCCTGAACCACCTTCTCGACTCGCCAGAACCACCTGCCGGACACGCAGAAATCACCTGCCGGCTACGCCACAACCAGTTGGGGAACACTTCGGAATCACCTGCCGGGCTTGCTGGAACCACCTGCCGGTCATGCCAAAATCAACTGCCAACTACGGCAGAACCGCTTGGCGGACACTGCGGAAACACCTTTCGGGCCGGCTGGAACCACATCTCAGACGTGCCAGAAACGTGTTCATGAGATGCTGGAACCACACCCCGAACAGACGGATACCACCTGCCAGAACCGCCTGAACCACCTGCTGAGCACGCCGGAACCACCTGCTCGACTCACCGGTACCACCTCCCTGACACGCCAAAATCACCTGCTGGGTATGCCAGAACCACTTGGCGGACACTCCAGAATCATCTGCCGGACATGCCGGAACCAGCTCTCAGACACACCAGAACCACGTGCCGGAGACGCCGGAAGCACCAGCCGAGCACGCCGGAACCACCTGCTCGACTCGCCAGAACCACCTGCCGGACACGCAAAAATCACCTGCCGGCTACGCCACAACCAGTTGGGGAACACTTCGGAATCACCTGCCGGGCTTGCTTTAACCACCTGCCGGTCATGCCAAAATCACCTGCCAATTACGCCAGTACCACTTGGCGGACATTGTGGAAACACCGGTCGGGCCGGCCGTAACCACATCTCAGACGTGCCAGAACCATGTGCATGAGATGCTGGAGCCACACCCCGAACAGACTGAAAACACCTGCCAGACCCGTGTGAACAACCTGCCGAGCACGCCGGAGCCACCTACCTGACATGCCCAAATCACCAACCGGGTATGCCAGAACCACTTGGCGGACACTCCGGAATCATCTGGCGGACAAGCCGGAACCAGCTCTCAGACACACCAGAACCACGTTCCGGAGACGCCGGTAGCACCTGCCGAGCATGCCGGGGCCACCTGCTCAACTCGCCAGAAACACCTGCCGGACACGCCAAAATCACCTGCCGGGTACGCCAGAACCACCTGGCGGACACTCCGAAATCACCTGTCGCTCATGCCGGAACCACCTCTCAGACGTGCCGGACCCACGTGCCGGACACGTCGGAATCACCTACCAGACAGACCGGAACCACCTGCCGAGCACGCCGGAGCCACCTGTTCGACTCGCTGGAACCACCTGCCGGAAAGGGCAATATCAACTGCTGGCTATGCCAGAACCACCTGGGGGACGGTCCGGAATCGCCTGCCAGCCATGGCGGAACCACCTCTCAGACATACCAGAACCACATGCCGTGCCGGCTGGAACCACCTACCGGACAGACCGGAATCACCTTTCGGGCATGCCGGAACCACCTGTCAGATGTGCCAGAAACACATGCCGGAGACGCCGGAACCACCTGCCAAGCACGTTGGAACCACCTGCTCAACTCGCCTGAACCACCTGCCGGACATGCCAAAATCACCTGCCGACTATGCCAGAACCACTTGGCGAACACTCCGGAATCACTTGCCGGGCATGCAGGAACCACCTCTCAGACATGCCAGAACCCCGTGCCAATGACCCCGGAAGCACCAGCCGAGCACGCCGGAACCACCTGCTCGACTCGCCAGAACCACCTGCCGATCACGCAAAAATCACCTGCCGGCTACGCCACAACCAGTTGGTGAACACTTTGGAATCACCTGCCAGGCTTGCTGGAACCACATGCCAGTCAAGCCAAAATCTCCTGCCAACTACGCCAGAACCGCTTGGCGGACACTGCGGAAACACCTGTCGGGCCGGCTGGAACCACATCTCAGACGTGCCAGAAACGTGTTCATGAGATGCTGGAACCACACCCCGAACAGACGGATACCACCTGCCAGAACCGCCTGAACCACCTGCTGAGCACGCCGGAGCCACCTGCTCGACTCGCCGGAACCACCTAGCTGACATGCCCAAATCACCAGCCGGGTATGCCAGAACCACTTGGCCGGACACTCCGGAATCATCTGCCGGACATGCCGGAACCAGATCTCAGACACACCAGAACCACTTGCCGGAGACGCCGGAAGCACCTGCCAAGCATGCCGGAGCCACCTGCTCGACTCGACAGAAACACCTGCCGGACACGCCAAAATCACCTGCTGGGTACGCCAGAACCACCTGGCGGACACTCCGAAATCACCTGTCGCGCATGCCGGAACCACCTCTCAGACGTGCCAGAAGCACGTGCCGGACACGCCGGAATCACCTACCGGACAGACCGGAACCACCTGCCGAGCACGCCGGAGCCACCTGTTCGACTCGCTGGAACCACCTGCCGGACAGGCCAATATCAACTGCTGGCTATGCCAGAACCACCTGTGGGACGGTCCGGAATCGCCTGCCAGCCATGGCGGAACCACCTCTCAGACGTACCAGAACCACCTGCCGGAGAAGCTGGAAACACGTCCTGGACAGTCTGGAACCACGTGCCGGCCAAGCCTGAACCACCTGCCAAGCACAACGGAACAACCTGCCAGACACGCCAAAATCACCTGCGTGTTATGCCAGAACCACTTGGAGGACTCTCTGGGATGACCTGCCGGGCATGCCGGAACCACCTCTCAGACGTGCCAGAACCATGTGGCGGACAGTCCGGAATCACCTGTTGGGCATGCGCAACCACCTCTGAGACGTACCAGGACCACATGCCGTGCCGGCTGGAACCACCTACCGGACAGACCGGAATCACCTTTCGGGCATGCCAGAACCACCTGTCAGATGTGCCAGAAACACGTGCCGGAGACGCCGGAAGCACCTGCCAAGCACGTTGGAACCACCTGCTCAACTCGCCTGAACCACCTGCCGGACATGCCAAAATCACCTGCCGACTATGCCAGAACCACTTGGCGAACACTCCGGAATCACTTGCCGGGCATGCAGGAACCACCTCTCAGACATGCCAGAACCCCGTGCCAATGACCCCGGAAGCACCAGCTGAGCACGCCGGAACCACCTGCTCGACTCGCCAGAACCACCTGCCGATCACGCAAAAATCACCTGCCGGCTACGCCACAACCAGTTGGTGAACACTTTGGAATCACCTGCCAGGCTTGCTGGAACCACCTGCCAGTCATGCCAAAATCACCTGCCAACTACGCCAGAACCGCTTGGCGGACACTGCGGAAACACCTGTCGGGCCGGCTGGAACCACATCTCAGACGTGCCAGAAACGTGTTCATGAGATGCTGGAACCACACCCCGAACAGACGGATACCACCTGCCAGAACCGCCTGAACCGCCTGCTGAGAACGCCGGAACCACCTGCTCGACTCACCGGTACCACCTCCCTGACACGCCAAAATCACCTGCTGGGTATGCCAGAACCACTTGGCGGACACTCCGGAATCATCTGCCGGACATTCCGGAACCAGCTCTCAGACACACCAGAACCAAGTGCCGGAGACGCCGGAAGCACCTGCCGAGCATGCCGGAGCCACCTGCTCGACTCGCCAGAAACACCTGCCGGACACGCCAAAATCACCTGCCGGGTAGGTCAGAACCACCTGGCGGACACTACGGAAACACCTGCCGCGCATGCCTGAACCACCTCTCAGACGTGCCGGAAGCACGTGCCAGACACGCCGAAAACACCTACCGGACAGACCGGAACCACCTGCCAAGAACGCCGGAGCCACCTGTTCGACTCGCTGGAACCACCTGCCGGACAGGCCAATATCAACTGCTGGCTATGCCAGAACCACCTGGCGGACAGTCCGGGATCACCTGCCAGCCATGGCGGAACCACCTCTCAGACGTACCAGAACCACCTGCCGGAGAAGCTGGAAACACGTCCTGGACAGACTGGAAACACGTGACGGCCATGCCTGAACCACCTGCCGAGCACGGCGGAACCACCTGCCAGACACGCCAAAATCACCTGCGGGCTACGCCAGAACCACTTGGACGACTCTCCGAAATGACCTGCCGGGCATGTTGGAACCAACTCTCAGACGTGCCAGAAGCACGTGGCGGACAGTCTGGAATCACCTGTTGGGCATACGCAACCACCTCTGACACGTACCAGAACCACGTGCCGTGCACGCCGGAACCACCTACCGGACAGACCGGAATCCACTTTTGGGCATGCCGGAACCACCAGTCAGATGTGCCAGAAACACGTGCCGGAGACGCCGGAAGCACCTGCCGAGCACGTCGCAACCACCTGCTCAACTCGCCTGAACCACCTGCCGGACACGCCAAAATCACTGCCCGCTACACCAGCACCACTTCGGGGACAAGCCGGAATCACGTGAGGGGCATGCCGGCACAGCCTCTCAGACTGAACCTTGTGCCGGACACCACAGAACCACCTGCCGGACAGACCGGAACCACCTGCCGGACACGCCGGAACCACCGTCTCGACCCGCCGGAACGACCGCTGTACATGCAAAATCACCTGCCGACTATGCCAGAACCACTTGGCGAACACTCCGGAATCACTTGCCGGGCATGCAGGAACCACCTCTCAGACATGCCAGAACCACGTGCCAATGACCCCGGAAGCACCAGCCGAGCACGCCGGAACCACCTGCTCGACTCGCCAGAACCACCTGCCGGACACGCAAAAATCACCTGCCGGCTACGCCACAACCAGTTGGGGAACACTTCGGAATCACCTGCCGGGCTTGCTGGAACCACCTGCCGGTCATGCCAAAATCACCTGCCAACTACGCCAGTACCGCTTGGCGGACACTGCGGAAACACCTGTCGGGCCGGCCGGAACCACATCTCAGACGTGCCAGAACCATGTGCATGAGATGCTGGAACCACACCCCGAACAGACGGAAAACACCTGCCAGACCCGTCTGAACAACCTGCCGAGCACGCCGGAGCCACCTACATGACATGCCCAAATCACCAGTCGGGTATGCCAGAACCACTTGGCGGACACTCCGGAATCATCTGCCGGACATTCCGGAACCAGCTCTCAGACACACCAGAACCAAGTGCCGGGGACGCCGGAAGCACCTGCCGAGCATGCCGGAGCCACCTGCTCGACTCGCCAGAAACACCTGCCGGACACGCCAAAATCACCTGCCGGGTACGCCAGAACCACCTGGCGGACACTCCGGAATCACCTGCTGCGAATGACGGAACCACCTCTCAGACGTGCCGGAAGCACGTGCCAGACACGCCGGAAACATCTACCGGACAGACCGGAACCACCTGCCAAGAACGCCGGAGCCACCTGTTCGACTCGCTGGAACCACCTGCCGGACAGGCCAATATCAACTGCTGGCTATGCCAGAACCACCTGGGGGACAGTCCGGGATCACCTGTCAGCCATGGCGGAACCACCTCTCATACGTACCAGAACCACCTGCCGGAGAAGCTGGAAACACGTCCTGGACAGACTGGAACCACGTGGCGGACATGCCTGAACCACCTGCCGAGCACGGCGGAACCACCTGCCGGACACGCCAAAATCACCTGCGCTCTACGCCAGAACCACTTGGACGACTCTCCGAAATGACCTGCCGGGCATGTTGGAACCACCTCTCAGACGTGCCAGAAGCACGTGGCGGACAGTCCGGAATCACCTGTTGGGCATACTCAACCACCTCTGACACGTACCAGAACCACGTGCCGTGCACGCCGGAACCACCTACCGGACTGACCCGAATCAACTTTTGGGCATGCCGGAACCACCAGTCAGATGTGCCAGAAACACGTGCCGGAGACGCCGGAAGCACCTGCCGAGCACGTCGCAACCACCTGCTCAACTCGCCTGAACCACCTGCCGGACACGCCAAAATCACCTGCCCGCTACACCAGCACCACTTCGGGGACAAGCCGGAATCACGTGAGGGGCATGCCGGCACAGCCTCTCAGACTGAACCTCGTGCCGGACACCACAGAACCACCTGCCGGACAGACCGGTACCACCTGCCGGACACGCCGGAACCACCGGCTCGACCTGCCGGAACGACCGCTGGACATGCAAAATCACCTGCCGGCTACGCCGGAAACACTTGGCGAACACTCTGGAATCAACTGCCGGGCATGCCGGAACCACCTCTCAGATATGCCAGAACCACGTGCCAATGACCCCGGAAGCAACTGCCGAGCACACCGGAACCACCTGCTCGACTCGCCAGTACCACCTGCCGGACACGCAAAAATCACCTGCCGGCTACGCCACAACCAGTTGGGGAACACTTCGGAATCACCTGCCGGGCTTGCTGGAACCACCTGCCGGTCATGCGAAAATCACCTGCCAACTACGCCAGTACCACTTGGCGGACACTGTGGAAACACCTGTCGGGCCGGTTGGAACCACATCTCAGACGTGCCAGAACCATGTGCATGAGATGCTGGAACCACACCCCGAACAGACGGAAAACACCTGCCAGACCCGTCTGAACAACCTGCCGAGCACGCCGGAGCCACCTACCTGACATGCCCAAATCACCAGCCGGGTATGCCAGAACCACTTGGCGGACACTCCGGAATCATCTGCCGGACATGCCGGAACCAGCTCTCAGACACACCAGAACCACGTGCCGGAGACGCCGGAAGCACCTGCCGAGCATGCCGGAGCCACCTGCTCGACTCGCCAGAAACACCTGCCTGACACGCCAAAATCACCTGCCGGGTACTCCAGAACCACCTGGCGGACACTCCGAAATCACCTGTCGCGCATCCCGGAACCACCTCTCAGAAGTGCCGGAAGCACGTGCCGGACACGCCGGAATCACCTACCGGACAGACCGGAACCACCTGCCGAGCACGCCGGAGCCACCTGTTGGACTTGCTGGAACCACCTGCCGGACAGGCCAATATCAACTGCTGGCTATGCCAGAACCACCTGGGGGACGGTCCGGAATCACCTGCCAGCCATGGCGGAACCACCTCTCAGACGTACCAGAACCACCTGCCGGACAAGCTGGAAACACGTCCTGGACAGTCTGGAACCACCTGCCGGCCAAGCCTGAACCACCTGCCAAGCACAACGGAACAACCTGCCAGACACGCCAAAATCACCTGCGTGTTATGCCAGAACCACTTGGAGGACTCTCTGGGATGACCTGCCGGGCATGCCGGAACCACCTCTAAGACGTGCCAGAACCATGTGGCGGACAGTCCGGAATCACCTGTTGGGCATGCGCAACCACCTCTGAGACGTACCAGAACCACATGCCGTGCCGGCTGGAACCACCTACCGGACAGACCGGAATCACCTTTCAGGCATGCCGGAACCACCTGTCAGATGTGCCAGAAACACGTGCCGGAGACGCCGGAAGCACATGCCAAGCACGTTGGAACCACCGGCTCAAATCGCCGGAACCACCTGCCGGACATGCCAAAATCACCTGCCGACTATGCCAGAACCACTTGGCGAACACTCCGGAATCACTTGCCGGGCATGCAGGAACCACCTCTCAGACATGCCAGAACCCCGTGCCAATGACCCCGGAAGCACCAGCCGAGCACACCGGAACCACCTGCTCGACTCGCCAGAACCACCTGCCGATCATGCAAAAATCACCTGCCGGCTACGCCACAACCAGTTGGTGAACACTTTGGAATCACCTGCCAGGCTTGCTGGAACCACCTGCCGGTCATGCCCAAATCACCTGCCAACTACGCCAGAACCGCTTGGCGGACATTGCGGAAACACCTGTCGGGCCGGCTGGAACCACATCTCAGACGTGCCAGAAACGGGTTCATGAGATGCTGGAACCACACCTCGAACAGACGGATACCACCTGCCAGAACCGCCTGAACCACCTGCTGAGCACGCCGGAACCACCTGCTCGACTCACCGGTACCACCTCCCTGACACGCCAAAATCACCTGCTGGGTATGCCAGAAACACTTGGCGGACACTCCGGAATCATCTGCCGGACATGCCGGAACCAGCTCTCAGACACACCAGAACCAAGTGCCGGGGACGCCGGAAGCACCTGCCGAGCATGCCGGAGCCACCTGCTCGACTCGCCAGAAACACCTGCCGGACACGCCAAAATCACCTGCCGGGTACGCCAGAACCACCTGGCGGACACTCCGGAATCACCTGCTGCGAATGACGGAACCACCTCTCAGACGTGCCGGAAGCACGTGCCAGACACGCCGGAAACATCTACCGGACAGACCGGAACCACCTGCCAAGAACGCCGGAGCCACCTGTTCGACTCGCTGGAACCACCTGCCGGACAGGCCAATATCAACTGCTGGCTATGCCAGAACCACCTGGGGGACAGTCCGGGATCACCTGTCAGCCATGGCGGAACCACCTCTCAGACGTACCAGAACCACCTGCCGGAGAAGCTGGAAACACGTCCTGGACAGACTGGAACCACGTGGCGGACATGCCTGAACCACCTGCCGAGCACGGCGGAACCACCTGCCGGACACGCCAAAATCACCTGCGCTCTACGCCAGAACCACTTGGACGACTCTCCGAAATGACCTGCCGGGCATGTTGGAACCACCTCTCAGACGTGCCAGAAGCACGTGGCGGACAGTCCGGAATCACCTGTTGGCCATACGCAACCACCTCTGACACGTACCAGAACCACGTGCCGTGCAAGCCGGAACCACCTACCGGACTGACCCGAATCAACTTTTGGGCATGCCGGAACCACCAGTCAGATGTGCCAGAAACACGTGCCGGAGACGCCGGAAGCACCTGCCGAGCACGTCGCAACCACCTGCTCAACTCGCCTGAACCACCTGCCGGACACGCCAAAATCACCTGCCCGCTACACCAGCACCACTTCGGGGACAAGCCGGAATCACGTGAGGGGCATGCCGGCACAGCCTCTCAGACTGAACCTCGTGCCGGACACCACAGAACCACCTGCCGGACAGACCGGTACCACCTGCCGGACACGCCGGAACCACCGGCTCGACCTGCCGGAACGACCGCTGGACATGCAAAATCACCTGCCGGCTACGCCGGAAACACTTGGCAAACACTCTGGAATCAACTGCCGGGCATGCCGGAACCACCTCTCAGATATGCCAGAACCACGTGCCAATGACCCCGGAAGCAACTGCCGAGCACGCCGGAACCACCTGCTCGACTCGCCAGTACCACCTGCCGGACACGCAAAAATCACCTGCCGGCTACGCCACAACCAGTTGGGGAACACTTCGGAATCACCTGCCGGGCTTGCTGGAACCACCTGCCGGTCATGCCAAAATCACCTGCCAACTACGCCAGTACCACTTGGCGGACACTGTGGAAACACCTGTCGGGCCGGTTGGAACCACATCTCAGACGTGCCAGAACCATGTGCATGAGATGCTGGAACCACACCCCGAACAGACGGAAAACACCTGCCAGACCCGTCTGAACAACCTGCCGAGCACGCCGGAGCCACCTACCTGACATGCCCAAATCACCAGCCGGGTATGCCAGAACCACTTGGCGGACACTCCGGAATCATCTGCCGGACATGCCGGAACCAGCTCTCAGACACACGAGAACCACGTGCCGGAGACGCCGGAAGCACCTGCCGAGCATGCCGGAGCCACCTGCTCGACTCGCCAGAAACACCTGCCGGACACGCCAAAATCACCTGCCGGGTACGCCAGAACCACCTGGCGGACACTCCGAAATCACCTGCCGCGCATGCCGGAACCACCTCTCAGACGTGCCGGAAGCACGTGCCGGACACGCCGGAATCACCTACCGGACAGACCGGAACCACCTGCCGAGCACGCCGGAGCCACCTGTTCGACTCGCTGGAACCACCTGCCGGACAGGCCAATATCAACTGCTGGCTATGCCAGAACCACCTGGGGGACGGTCCTGAATCACCTGCCAGCCATGGCGGAACCACCTCTCAGACGTACCAGAACCACCTGCCGGAGAAGCTGGAAACACGTCCTGGACAGTCTGGAAACACCTGCCGGCCAAGCCTGAACCCCCTGCCAAGCACAACGTAACAACCTGCCAGACACGCCAAAATCACCTGCGTGTTATGCCAGAACCACTTGGAGGACTCTCTGGGATGACCTGCCGGGCATGCCGGAACCACCTCTAAGACGTGCCAGAACCATGTGGCGGACAGTCCGGAATCACCTGTTGGGCATGCGCAACCACCTCTGAGACGTACCTGAACCACATGCCGTGCACGCTGGAACCACCTACCGGACAGACAGGAATCACCTTTCGGGCATGCCAGAACCACCTGTCAGAGGTGCCAGAAACACGTGCCGGAGACGCCGGAAGCACCTGCCAAGCACGTTGGAACCACCGGCTCAACTCGCCGGAACCACCTGCCGGACATGCCAAAATCACCTGCCGACTATGCCAGAACCACTTGGCGAACACTCCGGAATCACTTGCCGGGCATGCAGGAACCACCTCTCAGACATGCCAGAACCCCGTGCCAATGACCCCGGAAGCACCAGCCGAGCACACCGGAACCACCTGCTCGACTCGCCAGAACCACCTGCCGATCATGCAAAAATCACCTGCCGGCTACGCCACAACCAGTTGGTGAACACTTTGGAATCACCTGCCAGGCTTGCTGGAACCACCTGCCAGTCATGCCAAAATCACCTGCCAACTACGCCAGAACCGCTTGGCGGACACTGCGGAAACACCTGTCGGGCCGGCTGGAACCACATCTCAGACGTGCCAGAAACGTGTTCATGAGATGCTGGAACCACACCCCGAACAGACGGATACCACCTGCCAGAACCGCCTGAACCACCTGCTGAGCACGCCGGAACCACCTGCTCGACTCACCGGTACCACCTCCCTGACACGCCAAAATCACCTGCGGGCTACGCCAGAACCACTTGGACGACTCTCCGAAATGACCTGCCGGGCATGTTGGAACCACCTCTCAGACGTGCCAGAAGCACGTGGCGGACAGTCCGGAATCACCTGTTGGGCATACGCAACCACCTCTGACACGTACCAGAACCACGTGCCGTGCACGCCGGAACCACCTACCGGACAGACCGGAATCAACTTTTGGGCATGCCGGAACCACCAGTCAGATGTGCCAGAAACACGTGCCGGAGACGCCGGAAGCACCTGCCGAGCACGTCGCAACCACCAGCTCAACTCGCCTGAACCACCTGCCGGACACGCCAAAATCACCTGCCCGCTACACCAGCACCACTTCGGGGACAAGCCGGAATCACGTGAGGGGCATGCCGGCACAGCCTCTCAGACTGAACCTCGTGCCGGACACCACAGAACCACCTGCCGGACAGACCGGAACCACCTGCCGGACACGCCGGAACCACCGGCTCGACCTGCCGGAACGACCGCTGGACATGCAAAATCACCTGCCGGCTACGCCGGAAACACTTGGAGAACACTCCGGAATCACCTGCCGGGCATGCCGGAACCACCTCTCAGATATGCCAGAACCACGTGCCAATGACCCCGGAAGCAACTGCCGAGCACGCCGGAACCACCTGCTCGACTCGCCAGAACCACCTGCCGGACACGCAAAAATCACCTGCCGGCTACGCCACAACCAGTTGGGGAACACTTTGGAATCACCTGCCGGGCTTGCTGGAACCACCTGCCGGTCATGCCAAAATCACCTGCCAACTACGCCAGTACCACTTGGCGGACGCTGTGGAAACACCTGTCGGGCCGGCCTTAACCACATCTCAGACGTGCCAGAACCATGTGCATGAGATGCTGGAACCACACCCCGAACAGACGGAAAACACCTGCCAGACCCGTCTGAACAACCTGCCGAGCACGCCGGAGCCACCTACCTGACATGCCCAAATCACCAGCCGGGTATGCCAGAACCACTTGGCGGACACTCCGGAATCATCTGCCGGACATGCCGGAACCAGCTCTCAGACACACCAGAACCACGTGCCGGAGACGCCGGAAGCACCTGCCGAGCATGCCGGAGCCACCTGCTCGACTCGCCAGAAACACCTGCCGGACACGCCAAAATCACCTGCCGGGTACTCCAGAACCACCTGGCGGACACTCCGAAATCACCTGTCGCGCATGCCGGAACCACCTCTCAGAAGTGCCGGAAGCACGTGCCGGACACGCCGGAATCACCTACCGGACAGACCGGAACCACCTGCCGAGCACGCCGGAGCCACCTGTTCGACTCGCTGGAACTACCTACCGGACAGGCCAATATCAACTGCTGGCTATGCCAGAACCACCTTGGGGACGGTCCGGAATCACCTGTCAGCCATGGCGGAACCACCTCTCAGACGGACCAGAACCACCTGCCGGAGAAGCTGGAAACACGTCCTGGACAGTCTGGAACCACCTGCCGGCCAAGCCTGAACCACCTGCCAAGCACAACAGAACAACCTGCCAGACACGCCAAAATCACCTGCATGTTATGCCAGAACCACTTGGAGGACTCTCTGGGATGACCTGCCGGGCATGCCGGAACCACCTCTCAGACGTGCCAGAACCATGTGGCGGACAGTCCGGAATCACCTGTTGGGCATGCGCAACCACCTCTGAGACGTACCAGAACCACATGCCGTGCAGGCTGGAACCACCTACCGGACAGACCGGAATCACCTTTCGGGCATGCCGGAACCACCTGTCAGATGTGCCAGAAACACGTGCCGGAGACGCCGGAAGCACCTGCCAAGCACGTTGGAACCACCTGCTCAACTCGCCTGAACCACCTGCCGGACATGCCAAAATCACCTGCCGACTATGCCAGAACCACTTGGCGAACACTCCGGAATCACTTGCCGGGCATGCAGGAACCACCTCTCAGACATGCCAGAACCCCGTGCCAATGACCCCGGAAGCACCAGCCGAGCACGCCGGAACCACCTGCTCGACTCGCCCGAACCACCTGCCGATCACGCAAAAATCACCTGCCGGCTACGCCACAACCAGTTGGTGAACACTTTGGAATCACCTGCCAGTGTTGCTGGAACCACCTGCCAGTCATGCCCAAATCACCTGCCAACTACGCCAGAACCGCTTGGCGGACATTGCGGAAACACCTGTCGGGCCGGCTGGAACCACATCTCAGACGTGCCAGAAACGGGTTCATGAGATGCTGGAACCACACCTCGAACAGACGGATACCACCTGCCAGAACCGCCTGAACCACCTGCTGAGCACGCCGGAACCACCTGCTCGACTCACCGGTACCACCTCCCTGACACGCCAAAATCACCTGCTGGGTATGCCAGAAACACTTGGCGGACACTCCGGAATCATCTGCCGGACATGCCGGAACCAGCTCTCAGACACACCAGAACCAAGTGCCGGGGACGCCGGAAGCACCTGCCGAGCATGCCGGAGCCACCTGCTCGACTCGCCAGAAACACCTGCCGGACACGCCAAAATCACCTGCCGGGTACGCCAGAACCACCTGGCGGACACTCCGGAATCACCTGCTGCGAATGACGGAACCACCTCTCAGACGTGCCGGAAGCACGTGCCAGACACGCCGGAAACATCTACCGGACAGACCGGAACCACCTGCCAAGAACGCCGGAGCCACCTGTTCGACTCGCTGGAACCACCTGCCGGACAGGCCAATATCAACTGCTGGCTATGCCAGAACCACCTGGGGGACAGTCCGGGATCACCTGTCAGCCATGGCGGAACCACCTCTCAGACGTACCAGAACCACCTGCCGGAGAAGCTGGAAACACGTCCTGGACAGACTGGAACCACGTGGCGGACATGCCTGAACCACCTGCCGAGCACGGCGGAACCACCTGCCGGACACGCCAAAATCACCTGCGCTCTACGCCAGAACCACTTGGACGACTCTCCGAAATGACCTGCCGGGCATGTTGGAACCACCTCTCAGACGTGCCAGAAGCACGTGGCGGACAGTCCGGAATCACCTGTTGGCCATACGCAACCACCTCTGACACGTACCAGAACCACGTGCCGTGCAAGCCGGAACCACCTACCGGACTGACCCGAATCAACTTTTGGGCATGCCGGAACCACCAGTCAGATGTGCCAGAAACACGTGCCGGAGACGCCGGAAGCACCTGCCGAGCACGTCGCAACCACCTGCTCAACTCGCCTGAACCACCTGCCGGACACGCCAAAATCACCTGCCCGCTACACCAGCACCACTTCGGGGACAAGCCGGAATCACGTGAGGGGCATGCCGGCACAGCCTCTCAGACTGAACCTCGTGCCGGACACCACAGAACCACCTGCCGGACAGACCGGTACCACCTGCCGGACACGCCGGAACCACCGGCTCGACCTGCCGGAACGACCGCTGGACATGCAAAATCACCTGCCGGCTACGCCGGAAACACTTGGCAAACACTCTGGAATCAACTGCCGGGCATGCCGGAACCACCTCTCAGATATGCCAGAACCACGTGCCAATGACCCCGGAAGCAACTGCCGAGCACGCCGGAACCACCTGCTCGACTCGCCAGTACCACCTGCCGGACACGCAAAAATCACCTGCCGGCTACGCCACAACCAGTTGGGGAACACTTCGGAATCACCTGCCGGGCTTGCTGGAACCACCTGCCGGTCATGCCAAAATCACCTGCCAACTACGCCAGTACCACTTGGCGGACACTGTGGAAACACCTGTCGGGCCGGTTGGAACCACATCTCAGACGTGCCAGAACCATGTGCATGAGATGCTGGAACCACACCCCGAACAGACGGAAAACACCTGCCAGACCCGTCTGAACAACCTGCCGAGCACGCCGGAGCCACCTACCTGACATGCCCAAATCACCAGCCGGGTATGCCAGAACCACTTGGCGGACACTCCGGAATCATCTGCCGGACATGCCGGAACCAGCTCTCAGACACACGAGAACCACGTGCCGGAGACGCCGGAAGCACCTGCCGAGCATGCCGGAGCCACCTGCTCGACTCGCCAGAAACACCTGCCGGACACGCCAAAATCACCTGCCGGGTACGCCAGAACCACCTGGCGGACACTCCGAAATCACCTGCCGCGCATGCCGGAACCACCTCTCAGACGTGCCGGAAGCACGTGCCGGACACGCCGGAATCACCTACCGGACAGACCGGAACCACCTGCCGAGCACGCCGGAGCCACCTGTTCGACTCGCTGGAACCACCTGCCGGACAGGCCAATATCAACTGCTGGCTATGCCAGAACCACCTGGGGGACGGTCCTGAATCACCTGCCAGCCATGGCGGAACCACCTCTCAGACGTACCAGAACCACCTGCCGGAGAAGCTGGAAACACGTCCTGGACAGTCTGGAAACACCTGCCGGCCAAGCCTGAACCCCCTGCCAAGCACAACGTAACAACCTGCCAGACACGCCAAAATCACCTGCGTGTTATGCCAGAACCACTTGGAGGACTCTCTGGGATGACCTGCCGGGCATGCCGGAACCACCTCTAAGACGTGCCAGAACCATGTGGCGGACAGTCCGGAATCACCTGTTGGGCATGCGCAACCACCTCTGAGACGTACCTGAACCACATGCCGTGCACGCTGGAACCACCTACCGGACAGACAGGAATCACCTTTCGGGCATGCCAGAACCACCTGTCAGAGGTGCCAGAAACACGTGCCGGAGACGCCGGAAGCACCTGCCAAGCACGTTGGAACCACCGGCTCAACTCGCCGGAACCACCTGCCGGACATGCCAAAATCACCTGCCGACTATGCCAGAACCACTTGGCGAACACTCCGGAATCACTTGCCGGGCATGCAGGAACCACCTCTCAGACATGCCAGAACCCCGTGCCAATGACCCCGGAAGC
Organism: Equus przewalskii; assembly: GCF_037783145.1. Lineage (NCBI taxonomy): Eukaryota > Metazoa > Chordata > Mammalia > Perissodactyla > Equidae > Equus > Equus przewalskii. The sequence goes on along the minus strand of NW_027227798.1, from coordinate 2,251 downwards.
ACCAGCCGAGCACACCGGAACCACCTGCTCGACTCGCCAGAACCACCTGCCGATCATGCAAAAATCACCTGCCGGCTACGCCACAACCAGTTGGTGAACACTTTGGAATCACCTGCCAGGCTTGCTGGAACCACCTGCCAGTCATGCCAAAATCACCTGCCAACTACGCCAGAACCGCTTGGCGGACACTGCGGAAACACCTGTCGGGCCGGCTGGAACCACATCTCAGACGTGCCAGAAACGTGTTCATGAGATGCTGGAACCACACCCCGAACAGACGGATACCACCTGCCAGAACCGCCTGAACCACCTGCTGAGCACGCCGGAACCACCTGCTCGACTCACCGGTACCACCTCCCTGACACGCCAAAATCACCTGCGGGCTACGCCAGAACCACTTGGACGACTCTCCGAAATGACCTGCCGGGCATGTTGGAACCACCTCTCAGACGTGCCAGAAGCACGTGGCGGACAGTCCGGAATCACCTGTTGGGCATACGCAACCACCTCTGACACGTACCAGAACCACGTGCCGTGCACGCCGGAACCACCTACCGGACAGACCGGAATCAACTTTTGGGCATGCCGGAACCACCAGTCAGATGTGCCAGAAACACGTGCCGGAGACGCCGGAAGCACCTGCCGAGCACGTCGCAACCACCAGCTCAACTCGCCTGAACCACCTGCCGGACACGCCAAAATCACCTGCCCGCTACACCAGCACCACTTCGGGGACAAGCCGGAATCACGTGAGGGGCATGCCGGCACAGCCTCTCAGACTGAACCTCGTGCCGGACACCACAGAACCACCTGCCGGACAGACCGGAACCACCTGCCGGACACGCCGGAACCACCGGCTCGACCTGCCGGAACGACCGCTGGACATGCAAAATCACCTGCCGGCTACGCCGGAAACACTTGGAGAACACTCCGGAATCACCTGCCGGGCATGCCGGAACCACCTCTCAGATATGCCAGAACCACGTGCCAATGACCCCGGAAGCAACTGCCGAGCACGCCGGAACCACCTGCTCGACTCGCCAGAACCACCTGCCGGACACGCAAAAATCACCTGCCGGCTACGCCACAACCAGTTGGGGAACACTTTGGAATCACCTGCCGGGCTTGCTGGAACCACCTGCCGGTCATGCCAAAATCACCTGCCAACTACGCCAGTACCACTTGGCGGACGCTGTGGAAACACCTGTCGGGCCGGCCTTAACCACATCTCAGACGTGCCAGAACCATGTGCATGAGATGCTGGAACCACACCCCGAACAGACGGAAAACACCTGCCAGACCCGTCTGAACAACCTGCCGAGCACGCCGGAGCCACCTGCTCGACTCGCCGGAACCACCTACCTGACATGCCCAAATCACCAGCCGGTTATGCCAGAACCACTTGGCGGACACTCCGGAATCATTTGCCGGACATGCCGGAACCAGCTCTGAGACACACGAGAACCACGTGCCGGAGACGCCGGAAGCACCTGCCGAGCATGCCGGAGCCACCTGCTTGACTCGCCAGAAACACCTGCCGGACACGCCAAAATCACCTGCCGGGTACGCCAGAACCACCTGGCGGACACTCCGAAATCACCTGCCGCGCATGCCGGAGCCACCTCTCAGACGTGCCGGAAGCACATGCCGGACACGCCGGAATCACCTACCGGACAGACCGGAACCACCTGCCGAGCACGCCGGAGCCACCTGTTCGACTCGCTGGAACCACCTGCAGGACAGGCCAATATCAACTGCTGGCTATGCCAGAACCACCTGGGGGACGGTCCTGAATCACCTGCCAGCCATGGCGGAACCACCTCTCAGACGTACCAGAACCACCTGCCGGAGAAGCTGGAAACACGTCCTGGACAGTCTGGAAACACCTGCCGGCCAAGCCTGAACCACCTGCCAAGCACAACGGAACAACCTTCCAGACATGCCAAAATCACCTGCGTGTTATGCCAGAACCACTTGGAGGACTCTCTGGGATGACCTGCCGGGCATGCCGGAACCACCTCTCAGACGTGCCAGAACCATGTGGCGGACAGTCCGGAATCACCTGTTGGGCATGCGCAACCACCTCTGAGACGTACCAGAACCACATGCCGTGCCGGCTGGAACCACCTACCGGACAGACCGGAATCACCTTTCAGGCATGCCGGAACCACCTGTCAGATGTGCCAGAAACACGTGCCGGAGACGCCGGAAGCACCTGCCAAGCACGTTGGAACCACCGGCTCAAATCGCC